>NW_024081160.1:342163-499842 GCF_003009895.1 Hyaena hyaena
GGGATGGGCATGGAGGAGGGCACTTGTGGGGATGAGCACTGGGTGTTATATGGAAACCAATTTGAAAATAAACTGTTTGTAAAAAAATTTCAGGTAAACTGCAGAAATTTAATGTTTATATGGAAGCTTTTGATTCTACAATGTAGTTAGAGAGGTGCCATTTTATGGCCATATATCCTAAAGCAGAGGTCAATGCCAATTTTTGGAGGAAGATGTTTAAAAAGAAAGTTATCAGAATAAGTGATGATTTGTTCACCCAATATTCAATCCCTCTTTTGTTTCTAGTATGTTGTTTTAGACAAATTGAAATTCAAGACTATCAGAAAGATGAAAATTGTTATGAATCAAATATTTTGTTCTTTCTGTCTGAAATACCTACAGTTTCTTAAGGGATACATACCTTTCTGGTAGAGGAAGGACACACCTATGTCAGGAAGAGGTCAGAGGGCTGTTAAAAATGCAGACATGCCCAGTGCTGAGACTGGAAATTGGTCCAGGGTGTGGGTGGTAAGTCAGAGGGGCAAACATGGACCCTGTTGGTCTGGGGGGAGAACGTTTGGGTTTCCAAGGGGCTGCTCAGGAATTAGCTTGTCTATTCCTCATGAGCACCCCATTAAGTATGGGGTTTGGTCCTCTCCTTGTGACTGACATGGACTGAGGAATTCTGAAGGACCAGGCTCCTGGCCCAGGGAAGTGTGTCTCAGGAAGGGACATGGCTGTTGAGGCATGGCTGAGGGGAAGGGCCTTTGGAAGGACACCACTAGAGAGAACTTGCAGGTGGCCAGGGCTGCCCGCAGGCTGTACTGGAGCCTCCCTGTGCGCTCAAGGAAAACTCAAGGTTGGAAAAATGCTTGCATTTTTAGTTACCAGTTAGATTGTCTAATTACAAGAGCTTCAACATTCTTTTTGCAAAAAAGAACCCATGGATTACCACTATTTTGATCTCATAATGTGTTGTGTCCCAAATCCTCTTGGTGGCCTGTTCTGAGCTACAGGGTTAAAGAATTTCCTCCATCAATCACACCATGGAATGTGTTTTCTTTTTTGGGCCATACATGGGACCTAACCTCAGTGTTTAAAGGCCACTCTGTATTTTAACAAGTCCATAAATATAAACTCTACACAATACAGTGTCATATTGGCTTCTAGGGAAACTGTAGCATTCAGTCACTTTGCGACATGTTATTTTTAAAAACTGCTCTCTATGGTGACTATTTGTATTACCCTGGCCAAGTTTTCATTCTGGCTAGGATATTTCTCTTGGGGACTGGACACTTGTATATTTATTGGTTAAGCAACATCAAGATCAAAATAGGCTAAACAATATTGCAGGCATTTGTGAGGACAGTTCTGTGCAGAGTTACCCATGTTTCCATCATGTCTCATGAGAATTTTAGAAATAAAAGTAAATGCTACAGGTGAACGTCTGCTCTGTGGAGCCCAGCTAGAAGTCACACTGTGAGCCCCACATCTGTGAGCCCCCCTTTGACTGGAATTCCAGGTGTCCTTTTATATGATGGTCCTCTGAAGTGGGGAAATACAAATATGAAGCATCTTTTGAAAGTAGAGTTTTCTGTATTAAGATAAAGAAGCAGCAAATCTTCTGTTTCATTAAATAGACTATTATCATGAATGAAACAGTCACTACATCAGAGTTTGAGTTCGTGCTGAAGACCGGGGACACGTGAAGGTTGTCCTTGGTTTTCTCTACTGTAGGGACATCTGCAGCAGAGACTTGGGAATATCCTGAGATTTGTAAACACTACTGCAGACACGCTGTCACCAGGAGGGGACGGGAGCGCCTCACCTGCTCCCGTTAGGAGGCAGCCTGTGTCCCAGGGATCAGTGGGGCAGAATGGCACACTTCTGTGGTGTTTTGTCTTCACAGGGGACTCTCAGGTTTGATAGGTCACAGGACACATAGCCTGTCATCTGTTAATCTTCCCTAACTGTATACAGAACCAGGATCACCAGTACTTTTAAGAAGGCAAATACCAATCAGGTTCGGATTAGTTTGAGCCGGGGCTGAAAACAATGGATATTTGGTGGGAGATGGAGAAGAAGTCTCCGTTTGTTAGTATAGGATCCTGGGAGGACTTCAAATGTCATTGCATCTTCTTGCCTTCTAGAACTTTCTTTCTTCCATTTCATCCCAGACTTTAAGGAAGCATCTGTTAGGTACCAGTGATTCCCCTTGTGTTTATATCAGTCTTTCTGGAGTCTTCCCTCTTGTGAGGCTGATTCACTGTTCTTCCAAAGACTGGGAAGCAACCTGTGTCCTGGAGAATTTTGTCTCTTTAGCAACAATACTTCCTACTTCTTTTTCACCTACACTTTCCCTCGGAGACCTGTTCACAGAGCTGCCCCTTTGTTTAGTAAAGTTTGTTCTTCCTGAAGGCATAGATTTGTCACCCCTGTCATGGTGCGACAGGCCAGAGAGAACTGTGACTTAGCACAGAGACACAGGCTGGCTGGGGCCAGAGCGTAGGCAGGGGTCCTCAGGGGCAGGCAGTGGAGGGACCCTGTTCAGCAGCGGGAGAAAGATGCCTCAGGCAAAGGAGAGAATGTGTCTCCATGTGCATTGTTTTCTGCATATAAGAAAGTGTTATTTTATGAGACCTTGACTCAGGAAGAAGGCAGGAGACTCCTCAATTTGGGCAAAAGGTGACATAAGTGACATCGAGCACCATGTTCTTTCTCCTCCTCAAAACACCTATATCATCAGATCTCCCCATCCCTATCCTGCTAATACAAGTCTTCCTTCTGGAATATTCTCTCCTACTTTACCAACTACTAACCTCTCTGAGATCTATCAGTGTCATCGAAGAGGGCACAATGATTTTCATATTCAGGGCTAAGCGATCACCTGTCATAAATCGCGCAGAGGAGACAGTGGTTCCGAGTTAAGACGACTGTAGCAAAAATGGCCCCAAGTTCTGTGTGAATTAAAACTTAGTTCTTTCAGTGGGAGCAGCAAAGATACAACACTGGCATTTGGTTACACGTGAAGTGTCAAAACCCAGCAGTTCGGGACGTGTTCCGTGACAAGCAGCGTGGCCAAGTACAGTCGATAAGATGGGGCCTCACAAGCGGTCAGCATGAGAGCTGCTGCCAGCGTCACTTCACCAGGGAATGTGCCCACCCTCCCTTTTGCCAGCCAAACGAGGGTATTGCAATACAAGCAGGTGACCTTCTCCCGCCTTCAAAGCTCTCCTGCTGTTGCGGACACCACCGCTCCCAGAAATGCCCGCACCAAGTAGAAAACGGTGAATTCCTATGAAAAGTACAGACGAGGTTGAAGTCAGGACGCATCAGCGCGCGGGGCGCACAGCCAGCGAAAGCTGCACTGTGTGCAATCAGGTTTAATTTAGAAACCTTTCTTCCGGTGTCCAAGGCACCTTCCTCCCTCAAGCCCCCTGGCTTTCACTCTCATCCGGGCATCTCTCCCCCAGCCGGCTCATCGTTCCTCTCCAAATGCGCCGGAAGAAACAAACAAGCAAAAACAAACAACGAAACATCTCGCTCCCATTCATTTTCGTGGTGTAAGCGGCTGAGAAGGTAGCGCACCCGAGGTCCTGCTTTCTGGAGAGTTCCTTCACGGCAGCCACGACAGATATATAAGTAAGAAAGAGCAGATGTTCTAGCATGCACTGCAGAGTCAGTTAAAATAACAAACATCAATGTATTTAACATTTCAAAACGTTAACGTTTCAAAGCCTTGGAGGCAAGGCCTTTGAACTTCCTGGAAAAAGAAACTATACTAACTTCCCAGGAACATGCATGTTGCACTTCGTCTTAGAAGGGATTGCACCCTTTCTTGTAAATTTGAAAAAAAAAACAAAAAACAAAAAAACCCAGAAATCATGTGCATTTATTTAGATGAGGGTGTATGATACTCTCCCACCACACACACAGACTGACATTCTTTAAAATGATCCATAAATGAGGTGAGATAAAGCCAAGGGTTAACTTCAGATTCAAATCTGAAGTTAGCTGAATTTTTCTCAAGCTGACTTTAGTGTTGATTTACTTAACAGTCCTATAATAATTTATTTCTGAAAGCGCGTTACTCACCAAGAGTTGCCGTACGTTACATGTAAAAAAAAAAAATAGGTCTGTATGATTTTGATCAAAAACAAATCTATAGAGCATTCTAAACAAAGTGTATGTTTTGTAGTACAAAACCCATATCTATTCAGTTTCTAACCGCTGAACTTGAAAAGAATAATGACGCATGTAATTTAAAAATTTCCCCTACGAGACTACAGCTCTTTCTGTAGATATAAAAGCTCCTTCTACTTTCTGTAGATTTTATAAAAAAAATATTACAGGTCACCTTCTTTTCTCCAGAATTCAGACATTTTACAATATTTTTGACAGAATTCTTTTCACAGATAAGGAGAAAAGAAAACAGGCATTGGGGAAATGATTACAGGAACTTTTATTTTGACAGAGGGAACTGAAGAAGAATATTGAACTGTATGCTTCTGCAAATCTTCAAGGTTTTTCAAAGGTGATGGCACCCTGAAAATACAGGGCATAGATTTGTCACCTGCTGCTGCTCAGAAGGTAAACATTATGTACAGTCATGCGGCAATGACTCTTCTTCTTTACTCTTTGTCTGTATTTAACGTAATCTTGTTGTGAAATCCGTAACGAAAGTGGTATTCAAATGGTTTAATGCACCCCACATTTTAAAAATCAGTCGTAAGATCCATTTCTTTAATGGGGTCTCCAAAATCCTCTCCTTCGTGTAAGCAGCAAAGGGACTGACGATAATTGCCAAAACCAACATTTTCAAATCCCTAAAAATGAAGCCAACTCTTTTAACATGGAAGGAGATTTATTCTAGAAAATAGCTGAATATTGGCATCAACAGTGATATTTGTAATGATCTAATTTACTGCATTCTCATCATCTTCTTCTTAGCTTCATGAAACTTCATGATAGCCTTGAAACTGGCGGTCTGGCAAGCACAGGAGCAATGAAAAGCAGCATTCTGGAAGCCACTCAAAGGGGCAGATCGAGTTTGGAGTTCCCCTTAAAACCCTATCCCATTGAATTGTTACTATTTGACCTGTGATTTCCCTGGACCCTTCCAACTTACAGACCTCCCCCTGACTGAGAGTTCCATTAGTATAAAGTTTTTCCTCAGAGATTTTCTGACAATAGTTGTTAAACATTGCAGCTGCCTACATTGGAGCAAACAAGAAATTGGCCAAAAATTTCAAAGGAACACTTGTGGAAGGAGACACCCGTAGAGACCGTGTAAAGGTCTCACATATTTCTAGGGAACTAGAAGTCCACATAGCTGGGAACAGCTGTCTACATGCGTACGGAAGACCCGAGAAGGCTCAGATCTCTTAACCTGTGGCCACTCTTGAGACCCTGCACAAGTCGGAATTAAAGGGCCAGACAGAGCTGGGAACTGCCTGTTGGAGCCATTGATGCAGCATGCCCGAGCAGGTGCATGGAGCTTTCCAGAAAAGGTGGGGGACTCATTGTTTCTAAGTACGTACGGAAATTTCTACTGGATAATTAGGTGACCACAAAGCTTACTAAGTAGAGACTTACATTGTTACACACAATAAAGAAGGGACCTTCTTGAATTAGTTCCGGGAAGTCAGTACACAAACAAAAATAGCAATAACGACAGTACCCCCAAACCCTTGGGAAGGGGAAGGATCTGATTTTCAGAGTTGCCACGTTGTATTATTCAAAACATCCAATTCTCAACAAAAATTATGCGATATGAAAAGAAACCAGAAATTGTCCCTGAGGAAGCCCAGATGTTGGACTTTCTAGGCCAAGACTTTTGATTTGCTATTTCGTGTTCAGAGAACAAGATGAAGCTATGTCTAAAGAACTTAAGGACGGTAAGAACTATGTCTTCCCAGATAGAGAATATAAATGAAAATAATAGAAATTGGGGTGAAGGATGGTAATTGAAAGATCAAATAGAATTCTGGAGTGGGAAGTATGTAAACTTAAGCTCAAAAAAAGTAGATTGAAGTAAATATAAAGAATGCAATAATAAGGCTCAAAATAGAAAGGAATGAACTAGAGAATGGAAAACAGGAAAAAAATTAATGTAAGCAAAAGTTCATTTTTTGCAAATATCAACAAAATGGACAAACCTTTTGCTAGCTTGATAAAGAAAAAAAGAGACCCAAATTTCTAAATTCAAGAGTAAACAAAGAGACTTTGCTTATGGTCATTCAATACTTTAAAAAGAGATTATCAGGAATTGCTCTGAATAACTGGATTCCAACAAATTGGATACCCGGGCTCAAATGGACAAATATCTTGACAGATACTATAGGATGCTAACTGCACCCAAAGATGGGTCTATATTCTAATCCCCACAATCCATGACTGACTGACTGCAAATGGGATGTCTTTAAGGGGAGATCAAGATGTTTAAGAAGTACTGAATCATTAGACTTTATTGAAATACTGTAAAATGGCGTTTCCCTGCCCCAAAACTTAAACTGGGGTGTGTACAACAGATGTTCTGGGAAGGGCTGGAAAGGTCTCCGGCACACGGAGACTGTTACCCCCCACCAACATCTGTTGAACTCCTACTCAAGAAAAACTACAAAACAAAAACAAGAATAAAACTCAAACTTCCTAATGGTGTTTTAAAAACTCCCAGGTGAGCATAAACAAATGTCTAGTAGAGTCTCTAAATAATGTTGTAGAGCACCGAAATGTGTGTGTGGGCAGGTGTGTGTCAGAGAGACGGAGAGAGAGAGGGAGAGGTACACGTGGGAAAGAGGAATTTTCCCCTGAAGTCTCAGAGTTGGAGATGGGGAACCCCCAAGCTGCCTGTGAAAGCTTTCTCGAGTTCTCCTTCATGATTCCTTCTTGCTGGCCAAGAGGAAAAAGAGAGCTAAGCAGCCAGAATAGACAGAGGAAACGGGGGCGGGGGGGGGGGGGGACACACTTAGAAGGGGGAGGAGGGTGGTGAGCTCCTGGCCTTGGGGCAGTTATAGATGGATGAGTCCCCTTCCCCTGCTTCCTACCTGCACACAGCCTAGGTGGGCATGGCCTGAGCTGGGACTCTTTTCTTTTCTTTTATCTTTTCTCCCCTCCCCTCCCCTCCCCTCCCCTTCCCTTCCCTCCCCTCCCCTTCCCTTCCCCTTTTCCTTCTCTTCACTTTCTCTTTCTCTTTCCCTTTCCCTTCCCTTTCCTTCTCTTCTTTCATTTCATTTCTTTTCATGTTTTCTTTCCTTTTAAAGTTTATTTATTTATTTTGAGAGAGAGAGAGAGAGTGTATGTGACTGGGGGAGGGGCAAGGGAAGAGAGGACAAATTGAGAATCCCAAGCAGGCTCCCCAATGGCTCAAACGCACTAACCATTGAGATATAACATGAGCCGAAGTGGCTTAACCAACTGAGCCACCCAGGCGTCCCCAGGACACTTTGCATTACTATTGCAATACAAATACTTGTATTTGTGCCCTCCAAGTTGGAGGCCTGGCTTCAGGAGTCCCACTCAGGCGGCCAGGAAGCACCCTCGACCCCCACGATGGTCCCTTGGAGATGTGCCAGTGCAGGACAGGCTCCAGGCCCCTGGCCCAGAACTAACGATCCCTGAGCGGCTGCTACCCCTGCTCTGGGTGGCCCCGGTCTGGGCACTGCTGGTCCAGAGACTGTGCACACAAGCCCGGCCCAGGCCGTCCCACCCCTGCAGGGTCCAGGACCTGGAGCCCCAGGCCTGGAGGGAGCCTGGGGCTCCTTCTGACTATGGACACCCTCACCAGAGCTGCCACCTTGCAGGAAGAGGGGGACACTGGGTACCAGAGTCCCAGGACACCTGAGCTCCATCCGAGGCCAGGGGGAGGGGAGGGCTGCGTGTGGGGGACTGTTCATTCTGCTGCGCCCCGGTCCCTCCTGTGGAGCCACCTGCCCCTCCCCCCTTCCCTGGCTCCCATCTCTGCTCCCGGCTCCAATAGGACCTCTCCCCTCATCAGCCTGCACCCCGAAGCCCCTGACTCCCATTTCTGCACGCAGCCCCCCACTAAGGGCTTGCTCCTGCGGACGCTTGGTCTTCCCTGGAGTGGCCCCGGCAGAGCTGAGGCTCAGGGACAGGTGTGCTGGCTGCGCTGTGGGAGCTGGAGGGACCCCCAGGAAGGCAGAGGCGCTCCGACCTCAGACCCCAAGTCCTCCAGGTCCTGGGCTCGCGAGTGCCGGACAACATCACGGGGGGGGTGGGGGGGCTGCAAGCACACCGTCCCGGACGCCTTTTTTGGGTCCTGCAGTCCCGAGCAATTCTGTGCACACAGAGCCTGCGACGCTCTTACAAAATCAGTAATTCAAATACAAAATAGACAAACAAAACAACCTAAGAAGGAGCTCCCTCTCTCCCCTAGCCTCCTGTGTCACTGATTTCAACTCCGTGGGTTCCCGGGGGGCGGGGCTAAAACGACAAAGTCTTTTATTCAGTGGGAGGAAGACACGGTTCAGATCCAAGATGACTGCTTACCTCCAAATCCCCTGTGTGTGTATGTGTGGCTCACTGCGGCCGGGAGCACTTATTTATTTTTTCCTGATTGATAACAACACCTCCAGGTTCTACAGTATTAAACTGCAGAACCTCCTGACGCTCATCTTCGCCACTCGGTGGAGGTTTAGCTGCCCAGATGCCCCATGTCACTCCAGGCGGCATCATGCGGGCGCGCGGATCTCCAGACGACCTTGAACCTAATTACACCGCCTTTAATACTGTTAACAGATAGCTAAATATTTACCATAAATAAGCCATAAGGTGACTGCCGTGTTTTCCCTATTTCTTTTTATGATAAGCACAGATAAGTTCCTGGCTGTTTTTCTGGCCAGAGAATTGTAGGTGACTTGGAAATGGGTGCCGAAACTCAATGTCTAATTCATGAAATGGACAGAGAAGGAGCAAAGCCCCTAGTAATTAAGTCCCCTATGAAGGCCATGAATGGAGGCCGTACACAGTATCCTCCCCTTTTTTTTTTTATTTTTTTTATTTTTTTTTTTTTTTTTTTATTTTTTTTATTTTTTTTTAATGTTTTATTTATTTCTAGGAGAGAGAGAGAGACAGCGTGAGCAGGGGAGGGTCAGAGAGAGAGGGAGACACAGACTCTGAAACAGGCTCCAGGCTCTGAGCTAGCTGTCAGCACAGAGCCCGACGCGGGGCTCGAACCCACGAACCGCGAGATCATGACCTAAGCGAAAGTCGGACGCTTAACCGACTAAGCCACCCAGGCGCCCCCATAGTATCCTCCCCTTATGGGCATCCCAGCTGCCTGCTGCGGCCGACACATCTGTCACTCCTCTGTGACACAGCGCTTCTGCTGCCCCTGGGTCTTTAATTGAAGAAACCCGGCACTCTGAATACCTAGTGCTCATTAGAGGCTGGGAGCCGTCAGTCACGCTTTCAGATTGTTTGGGTTTCTTCTAACCTTGTGCATGTAGGTGATTAGCTCACTTTTTATGTGTGTCAGTGCTTCTTTTTAAATTTTCCCTTTGGCGTTTGGAATCTGATTTCCTTAAAGGCAGAAAACAGGAAAATCCACTCAGACATAACTCAGGACAGCAGACTAGTTTAGTGCAGCCGCTGAGCGGATGGGCTCCATGTGGGGCTGACTGGCTTCAAAATAGGACCCTGGGCTTCCTAGCTGTGCAACCTTGAGAGAGTTACTTAATGTCTCTGTGACTGATGATTAATTTTAGGCATCACCTTGGCCAGGCTATGATGCCAAGTTGTATGGTTAGACATCATTCTAGACTTTGTAGTGAAGGTAATTTTTAGATGTGATTGACATTTAAGTCACTACATTGGATAGTGCAGATGACCCTCCCAATGTGGGTGGGCCTCATCTAATCAGTTGAAGTCCTTAAAAGCAAAGGCTGAGGTTTCCTGAGGACTAGGAGATTCTACCTCAATATTGCAACATAGAAGCCCTACCTTGATTTTCCTCCTTATTGCTCTGCAGCCTGCTGGCCTCAGATTTCAGACTCATTTGCCCCAAAATCACAGGAGCAATTCCTGAAAATCTCTCCCTCCTCCTCCTCCTCCTCCTCCTTCTTGTTTTTTTTCTCCCCCCCCCCACCCCTCTGGCAAAGGCATACAAAGGAGTTGAAATAATTTCTTTCCATTTTCAATTAAGAAATAAATTGGGAAGACCAATTTCCGGATGCTATGCTTGTGGACACCTGGACACAGACCCTGCTTTCTCTTCCAAATGGAGCTATTTGGTGACTCCAGAACGTCCCCATGTTTGCAGATCTCTTAAATGATGTACTTGGGTATTTTGCATAAGTTCCCCAGTGGGGATGGAAGCCCTGAATAAAGGCACCTGTGCTGCGGCAACAATGGGACTTCTCAGATGTTACCAGACCACCCCTGCTCCTACAGTACAGTGTCCCTCCTGAGCCCACCTCCATCTGGACCTCCATGACCAAGGAAAGATGCCCTGAAATGTAGGGTCTGTTCCTCCTCTACGCGGCCACCTCACTCCTGATGACATTCCTTATTCTTTGCTAAGTGAAAAGCAGACGTGAATTCCCTGGGAATATGGGAGGGAATGTCTCCTTCCCTCACTCTCCCCTCACCTCAAACCCCATCATTCCATCACAGAAGCAGTGTAATGATATGCTGCCCTCATTTTAAAAACTGTTCTTCTCATATTCTTTTATTTTTTTACATTGATTTATTTATATTGAAAGAGAGAGAGTGAGCTGGGCAGGGGCAGAGAGAGAGAGGGAGAGAGAGAACCCCAAACAGGCTCCACACTGCCAGCGTGGAGCCCAATGGGGAGCTTGAACTCACCAATCACAAGATCATGACCTTAGCTGAAATCTGGAATCAGTCACTTAATCGACTGAGCTGTCCAAGTGTTCGAAAAAACTGTCTTTGTTTATGTATGAAAACAAACATTTATAGGAACTCAGGATACAGATATTCAAGATCTAATGGAACAGGAATGATCATAATCCTATGTGTGAAACTTTGACATAGGGCTTAAGGATTTAATTCAGGCTATTGTGGTAGAAGAGCTGTATCCCCATTTCCTCTCCCACTGCCTGCAGATAAGTTGCGCTTTCTTGAGAACCGAATTGAAGAACACAGAAAATATAAATATGGAGTCTTCGGCGTGCCAGTGGGACCAGAAGACAGAGTGAGAGGGGGTAAGAAATGGAGTCTAGAACCTGAAGAGCTCCCAAGTGAAAAAGAGTCAGCCGAGGAAGCAGAAGGCAAGGAGATATGGCAAAGATACTGATCAGATCAAGGAAAAGGTTGTCACATGTCACCAGAATTAAAAACTGAAATGCACTTTTCGTTCTCATAATAAGCTGACACAACACAAATGAAGGAACATACTCAAGGGGGAAGAAATCGTATTAAATGTTCTGTTGCCACCGTTATAACAAAGATACTAGGTGAACAGGCGATGTCATCACCATGACCCTTCAGAGAATCCAAGGATGAAACAAACAAAGGATGAAATGATGTAGAAATCCCACAACTCAACTGTCTCTTCATTTTGTTGGTTTTAGTATAACTGTTTTGTGCAGGCAGATGTAAGCGGCCGGCATTGCTTTTATAAAAACTCCACACAGATACAGTAGCAGAACAGACTCTGATGGGTTTCATTATTTTTATATGTGTTTTGGCAAAAGTAAAGACTGTTTTCTGTAGGAAATGGTCAGAAAGGTAGTTCACACTAAAGCTGTAAAAATTAAAATGTGTTCAAGCCATCTTTAAAAAAGTGACAGCATTACCTTACAAGCCACAACTTTATTAAAGCATGACATTTACTTCAAGATACTTCAGCGGTATTAGTAATAATATGGTCATATGTTCAAAAATATACCATTTTATATCAAGTTCCCCCAGCTTTTTTGAGGCTAGGTATGAGCACACATATTATAAACTTTCTCAGGGAAACCCAGTACACAACTTTCTATCAAATATAACATTAGTGGAGTTCTTGTTGATATTTTCAAAAAGTGAATGTGATTAACACGGCAAATTCAAGATCTCTATGGTACTATGTTTAAATCTGAGAATAAATAGTAATAAAATTCAAACAAGAAATTTCTACGTAAGGATTAAAACAGGAAAAAATAGAATATTTTAAAACTTGGGCTATTTTAAAATATTGAGTAGTAAGAACCAAATATTTTAAAAATAATTTTATTAAGTTACTAGGAAGTCTAAAAATCTCTAACGTTGGGGATAACTTGCTGTCATATATTCTATACTTGACAGCTATTGTAAATTTGGTAGAAAGAAATTTGAATATATTTCGAATAAATTTTGACTATAATCTATAAAGTTGAAATTTTCATACCCAATGGCCCAATTATTACATCCATATTAAAATTTAGCTCATCTTACCAGGAGTTAAGAATATTCAAGAGGTTGTTCATAAGAGCAAACCAAACACATGGCAATGGGCTAATGGATTTACAGCAAGGAACATTAAACAGTCCTAAAAAGGAATTTATTGTAGCCACAAGCCATAGTGTGCATTAACTTTTGTCACAAGAGCGAGGAAAGAAAAAAAAACAAGTATAGAAAGACCACATATAGTACGTTAGCCTGGTAATGATATTGCACTAAATGATGACAAAACTAAGTGATATTCCTTTATGCAGATACACACGTGTGACCATAAAATGGAGTTTGTGAACTTTACTCTTGGAAGAAGAGAAGCATCTTTGGTACCCCAATTGGACCCCTCAGTCCAGCCTTGGTTGTAGCCAGATCTGTGTGAACTCAGCCAGTTGTCTTTCAGGAGGACAATAAAAGAAGCCTTCTGTATGCTCCTCCATAGATTCTCGTGTCATCAAGTCCCTGTGACCTATAGCTGTGAGCCTCAAAATCCACCCACTAACACTCAATTTGGGTGGGTCGGCATGGGTGAGGCATGGAAAGGAAAGCATTCTCTTGTAAAGGAATAGCCATTTAGATAGTGTAAGAAGAAGAAAACAGATCTGCAAGCAACAACCACCGAAAAAGTTTACAAAATTTCTAAAAGGAATCCCAGCAGAGAATGTTGAGACTTTTTTTTTTAAATATATATTAATCTATATAAAAGCCATCTATGCCATGACTATATGGAGAGGTGTGTACTCCTCCCGTTTGGGCAGACTTGAGAGTAAAAAAGTGATCCTGTGCTAATTATAATATAAAAATCGGCAAATTTGAGAAAAACTTTCTCAGGAGCACTTTAATTTATCTTGATAATCTGATTATAAATCCATCAAGAAAACATCCCCAAGAATAATCAAAGTTATGTAAAACAATAAGGACATTGGCCTTACCGAGTATCAAGACACATTATAAATCCAGAGTAATTAAAACATTTTAATAATGATGTAGAAATATATAGGGGCAACTGCGTGACTCAATTGGTTAAGCATCTGACTTTGGCTCAGGTCATGATCGCACTGTTCCCGAGTTCGAGCCCATCTGGTTCTGTGCTGACAGCTCAGAGCCTGTAGCCTGCTTCAGATTCTGTGTCTCCTCTCTCTCTGTCCCTCCCCCGATCATGCTCTGTCCTTCTCTCTCAAAATAAATAAATAAATAAATAAATAAATAAATAAATAAATAAATAAATTCTAAAAAAATTAAAAAGAAAGAAATATATAAGCCAATCATTGAGACACATAGATAATATTTAGAGATCATATAAATCGGAAACAATTTATCAGAAAGATGATATTTCAAATCACTGATGAATGAAGAAATCACAAAAATATATTTCAGAAACATCCAAATGATAAACACAAAATTATGTTGTAAGTGTATTATAGGAAAACTCTGTAAAAATATTGTTTTTAACATTGGGATAGGAAATAACCTTGCCAACAAATCACAAAATGAGAGTTTTTCCCTTCATGGCAAAAACCATCATGGAAACAAAGGTAAATATGACATCATGAAAATATGTTTGAGTGTGACAAAGTCATCGTAGAATTAAAATATAAGCCAAACACTTAAGAAGCATTTGCTGCATGCATAGCAATAAAAGATTTATATTAGGATTATATTTAAAAATCTATAAATACTTAAAAAACATAAAAAAGCAATAGATCAGGGTACCAAGGTTAGAGATAGGGAATTCAGGGAAGAGAAAATCTTAAGGATGTGTGAAAATCACACCGGGCTATAATTTTTCTCCCACAAGAATTTCAAGAGTGAAAAAATAAAAGAAGGGCACCACCCTGCATTTGTTGACAATGTAGGGCAGTAGCTACTGTCTTTTCCCTGGAGGATGGGTAGGTCCAGTCGTTAAAGGACAGCTTGTCAGTATTTACTGCCCTCAATGTGCTTCACTTAACACATTGTTACTTCCCAGGATCAAATCCTGAGATGTTTTTAAGTTTATTAATTTATTTTGAGAGAGAGCAGGGGAGGGGCAGAGAGAAAGGGAAAGAGAGAATCCCAAGCAGGCTCCACGCTGTCAGTGCAGAGCTCGACATGGGGCTCAAACTCACAATCTGTGACATCATGACCTGAGCCGACACCAAGAGTCAGATGCTTAACTGACTGAGCCACCCTCAGGATCAAATCTTAAAACATACTGCATGGGAATGAGGAACACAGTCACAGGGGTTTTCTTATGTACCTTTTTACTTATTAAAACAGAGGATGGGGTAGGAGAGGGAACACCCCGACATTCGTCTCTGGGGAATGTTTGCTCTGCATCCACACGGTGAAGCTACACTTAGCACATCCTCCCCATGGGCCAGCCTCTCTCCAGGGCCAGACTCCTCAAAGGTTACCCTGCTCAAGTGTGGTTTCTGTCTTTGAACTTTTCCAGTTTTTTCTTTGACAATGATATATGCATATATACAAATTTAAATGAGTCTACATAAGTGTTTACATGTAATCCCTTATATATATGTGTATATATATGTATACAAATGATTATATATACATAATACATTTGCTTTGTATATATTTTTCTAAACACAAGACATCTGCTAACTATATTGCTTAATAATTTGTATTTTTTACTTATTAATAGGTTGTGGAGGTATTCCCTTAATAACCCATACCATTTTTTAAATTATTTGTATTAATCTTGGTTTTAAAACTACTAATTGGCCTTAAGGAGACTAAATGACTACAGGAGATTGACGTTGTGTGTACATGTGTATGAGTGTGGGTGTGCCGATTCACACTGGTACATGCGCATGCATCTGTGTGTGTATGTGTGTGTGTTCGTGTGTGTATAGACAGACTATTTTTCAAATAATAAACCGAACTTGAATTCCCAAGGTGAAATCAAATTGGTCATGTTGTTATGCCGAGAGACACAGAGACCAACTGAGATTGCCGAAGCCGAATTAAGGAAGTCTTTATTACCGGCCAGACCACACAGAGTTAACACAGAACTCTAAATGTGCGGCCCCAAGTCCAAGGACTTAGGGCTTTTCATAATGAGCAAGCAGGCAAGCAGGCAGTACAGAAGCAGAGAGCGGTTATTGTAAAAAGATTACAAAGTGATAAAGAGAACAACCCTTATCCTGGTATGTAGGACAACATTTGTTATTTTGAAGGTAAGGTTTAGGGTTTGGGGGAGTTTTAACAGAATGCCATTATCTCAAGGACAAAGTATGCAAACTGTGTTATAAGTAAGTAACCATTAGCAGGGGATATTAACCTGTGTCTTCTTATTTGTTTTCTTCCTTGCACTTGAGGATAGTCACGTAGCCCCCGAGTGCAGGCCCGGAAGGTAAACTCTGGGTCAAGAAGGAAGGACTGAGGCGAAATTCATGTGCAACAATGTGCATTTTCCTTTTTGTTCCTTTTAACTCACTGACTCAGTTTGTTGATATTTTGTGTAAATTTTTGTAATCACCTTTAAGACAGAGAGGGACCTGTGACTGTCTTTTCTAGCACTGTTCTTCCCAGGATTAGCAGCAATATTGTAAAAGCCACCTTTTTGCATTTTCTTCACCATATAACAGCTTATGCTCATCTACTATTCAATATATTTGCTCCTGTTGCTTATTTGTGGCATCGTACTATTATTATTCATCATCGTTAGATTTCACCAATACTAATATTAGTATTAATACTGATATTGGTCCTGGAATCCTTAGTGTGTGGAGGTACGGTTATTCATGCAGCTTTAACCCTGAGCGCAAAATCTTTGCTCTTGTGAGCTCATTCCTTCTGTGCGGCTTTAATGAGCTCTGTGTTAATGTCACAGTCAAAACATCACACACTGCTTTGAACAATGGGGGCAAAGGTGGAAAATAATTACTATCTATTTTAGGCCGAGAGGTCTTTGGGTGATAATAGAAAGAGGAGAAGGCAAAACAGAGTAATGAGGGAAGGACTTCGCTCAGCAGGACTCTGGTTTAATTAATTTATCCCAGATTAACCTGGAAAGAGTTGAAATTGATTCAAGATGCTGATATTCACATGTATGTATAATTGGTAAGCTCCTCATTGGAAATTTGCTTTACCCCTGTAAATAACAAATATAGTTATTTTATAATGATATTTTAATGATTTTTTTATTTTTAAGAGAGAGAGATTGTGCACCCCATTGGGGAGGGGCAGAGAGGAAGACGGAGGATCCAAAGTGGGCTCTGTGCTGACAGCAGAGAGCCAATGTGGGGCTTCAGCTCAAGAATTTTGAGATCATGACCTGAGCTGAAGTCAGAAGTTTAACCAACTGAGCCACCTAGGTGTCCCTCAAATAAAAGTTATTTTACTTTATTTTATTTATTTTATTTTTTAAATGTTTTTAATGTTTATTCATTTTTGAAAGAGGGAAAGAGAGAGACAAAGTATTCATTAGTGGGGAAAAGCCAGAGAGAGAGGGAGACGCAGAATCTGAAGCAGGCTCCAGGCTCCCAGCTCTCAACACAGAGTTAAATGTGGGGCTCGAACTCATGAACCATGAGATCATGACCTGAACCAAAGTCGAATGTTCAACCCACTGAGCCACCCAGGTACCCCTCAAATATAGTTATTTTCATGAAGATGTCCTATAAACTTGCAGGCGAAGAAGAGAACAAAATTATTTACTCATTTTAATCCATTTACCCTTTTATTTAACCAAATGATAAATATTGATAATCAAGGCATAAACTAAGAGATAAAATGGAGGTGAAATAATTCTAAATTGGCATTGTTCCAGCAAAGACAATGTCACTTTCTTCTCCCTGCTTTGCCAAGATGCCTCCTATGTGGTTTTCAGTTATGCTTATTTTTTAAGTAGTATTTTTGTGACCCTTTCAGTGAGGACCCTGGAGAAGTAGTCCCTTTCAAAGGCCCATGTATGTTTCCAATACCCATGAGTGATCAGGAGAAATGTGAACAGTGCTTTACTAATTCCAAGGAAGGGAAAAATATTGAAACAATACATGAGCCCTGCAGAGAGATTTGTCATTGGGTTTGCAGATTTTTCTAGGAAACAATGTCCTGAATAGTTTACCACCCAAGACTGCATCAGAGTGAAGAGGTAAAGTAATTATCACAATGTCCCAATGGCAGAGGCTTTAGGAAATCAAAGTGTGCCTCCAGGTCTCTTTCCATCTGTGTTCCTGACCTGGACAACTTCTCTGCAGCACCTTCTTGGGTGCAGACCTCTTTATTGAAAATGCATGCACAGCACACACTTCAAGTAACACTTACAGGGCTGTATGATGGTAGAAGGAGAAGGGAAACAAGAGATGAGAGTCGCAGGTAATCCTGGAGTGGCTTTTCCCACAGCGTCCCTTCAGGAAGCCCTGGGACGTTCCTAGCATTGTTCTCCCGACAATGAGTAGGAATGATTCGTCTCACTGAATAGGATTTTTAGTCAAAAACACCTTATCTTAGAAAAGTTGGCACACTATGATAATATTCTTTCTTTTAAGTTTATTTGTTTATATTGAGAGAAAGAGAACACAAGTCGGGGAGGTGCAGGAAGAGAGAGGGAGAGAGAGAGAGAGAGAGAGAGAGAGAGAGAGAGAGAGATTGCCAAGCAGGCTCCACATTATTAGCACAGAGCCTGACGTGTGGCTTGAACCCACGAACCTCGAGATCATGACCTGAGCCGATGTTGGACACTTAGCTGACTGAGCCACCCAGGCGCACAACAATATGAATTTCAATGACAATACATCAAATACACCTAACTTAACATCTCACGTTGATGCTCCGATATGGTGGTTCCCAATCATGTCTTCTGAAGAACGGGTAATGGAACTTAAACTGCATAAATCTAGGGATCTGCAAATGTGCCTGGGGCTTCCTGTGGGTTGGGGTGTATTTGGGAAGGGGAGTGTACTGATCCTAACCCAGAAAAAAAACATCTCTACTTTCCTTCAACTACCGAGATGATTGTGGGCTCACGTGCTACTGTCACAAATGAGCATGGACTGGGGGCTTAAACAATAAATTATTTCTCACAGTTCTTGACTCTGAGAAGTCCAATAGCAAGGTGCCAGCAGATCCGGAATCTGGTCAAGTGTCTCTTCCTGGTTCAGAGACAGACATCTTCTTGCCGCGACCTCGCATGGCAGACAGAAGGAGAAAGAGCATGAGAACCATCTTGGTTTATGGCAGATAAACTTGGCCTATCTTCTTTATTTTCTTTTCACCTCCTGGACAGTGATAGCTACTGTGTAACTCTTTTGACATCTGAGTCCCAGATTTTGTAATGACTACTCTATGCATAGCATCACTTTTGGGCCAGGATGTGGCCATCTGCCTTCCTAAATGCCCTTACACGACATCTAAGCTGCCGATAACTGTCAGTCCTCACGGTCCCTGCCCCTGCAGAGAAGCACCTGTTTCCACATTATATGTGATGCCCAATCCTCAATGCCCACTGGGCTGACTTAGGAGAGACTTTTGTGTCAACTCATCCAGTCCTCCTTTGACTGTGCGAAAAGCTGCCTTCGGATGACAATTATTCTCGGCTGCAGCCATGGCCCCATTAAAGACAGGACTCTAGAGATGAAAAGTCCCAGATCCCATTATCAGCCCCTACTTCAAACATGAACTCTGGGTCTCAGAGGCTCTTCATGTGGCTTCCACAGCTTAATGACGCCATTAGCATCTCCTACCTGAAGGCAGCGCTAATTAAGGCACTAAGACTCACGGCCATATATTAGTTAATTGAGCTCATTTGCTGGCTTGCAAAGAAACACAATTAATAAAATAAGTTGTGTGTGTCACGTTTTTTTTTTTTTGTTTTTTTTTTTGGCAGGTCAGCTTTGAAGCAAGATCTGTTTGACTGATTTACTCTGAATAAAATGAGAAAAAAAATAGTTTGTGCTGAACTATTCATAGGCAGAGGTGATGAACATATGTTTCAAATTCTGAGCTAAGAGAAAAGCAAAAAATACACAAATTTAGTAAATCTTAGTTCTTGACAACCCCTCACAGGGTATTTCAGCTAAGAAATGAGCATATGGTTCAGGGAATAAAGAAACTGGCTGACGCGGTGTGGAAACGAGGCTTCTAGGCTCAGTTTCATGACCACCATGAGCTCATTCTTTCTGAGATGGGGGGAAGGTCTTAAATATTTTCTGTGGATTCTCCCGTCAGTAAACGAATGCTTCTTATCCATGCAGGTGAGTTGTGTGGGGGTAGAGTGAGCATCTCATTACCTTACATCACATGTCAGGGCAGATTATTTTCACAAGGAGACAATTAGGTCTCTTCGGACCTGCAGAATCTGGAAGTGATCAGGTGGTTAGAGTCGCTTCAGGTAAGTGTGATGGCAGAAGGGTGTGGATGACCGTCTGCCCTGTATGGAAGTTTCCGCTCAAAGCAGAAGAAGAGTTTGGCCACTATGCCGCTTTTTCAGTCAAAATTGTTTTACTCTAACAGTTAGACAATGGCCAGTTCGTTCCGTTTTTGGCACATCTGTGAATGTTTTTATACGTAAGCCTAAGCGCACACTAGTGGCTTTGCATTGTAATTTACAGAAAGAACATTGTTTTGAGAGTTTCGCTGATGACGGCATCAGACTCTGAGTTGCATGAGATCCTCAGGTGCCCTCTGTTCACAATAAAGTTTGGGCATCGCTGGCAACGAGGAGGGGTCACAGTAACAGCCCTGATGGTTCCAGTATCATCTGTTAAAGGGAAGCTGAGAGGGAGGGCTGGAGTGGAGGTCGTGCAGAGGAGTCGGGAGCCCATGTGGGTCATGACTCTTTGGCCTCAGCTAGCCCCTTGCTGGGTGACTCATTCTGTTAGGTGCTGTCTTACGTATCACCCTAGCGCTTACCAGCCTCCATAGGCCACAGTTCATCCAACTACACACACTTTCTTTCCAAGTAGCATCCTTTAAATGCCACCTCTCCTCCCAGCGGTGAGGGGCAGGTACTTTCTTTTTATTCTCTTCTAACATGCTAGCCCTTCTGAGACCCTGGGGACTTTTATGAAGCTGTCTAATGCTCCTCTGTAGCTTCAAGGGAACTCTTGCCTGAGGGTTGGCTTCTTCCCTGGACCACTCATTGGAACGTATCCCATGAGTTGGACACCACGTTGATGCAGGTTCTGCAGTGTCTTTGCAGGTGGCTGGAGCTAGACAAAGATCCCTGAAGGTCATATAGACCTGACGCTTGTCTTCTCCAAAGTTCTCTGTTTCTCTGCAGTTTTTCAGTCAAAATTGTTTTACTGGAATCTACAATTGCATCCAAGCAAGAGGAGTCCCATTTTGTCTGCCTGGATGCCCTCTCAGATCCTTCCGTCCCAGCCTGTGCAGACACTAACTTTGGCTGATTTCACTCCTGTTCTGGAGGTCAACTGCTATCTCCATCTCTCACCTGCGATGGGATGGTCATAGGGAAGAAGAAACAAATATGTGGGCTCTTTTCTTCTTTGTGGGGGGTGTTATTTTTTTCAAATTTGTTTCACCCATGAAGATTGGACTAGCTGATATGAGTGATTCTACCATCTACATGGTCAACTGTGCCAACCATGTTGTGTAGACTCTTGCCTAATAGCTCGGCATGTTTTGAGTTTTAAAGTAGCATTCCAAGATGCAGGATGAGTAACAGGTGAAAGGAAAGACAGACCAGACCAGAAGGCCAGTGGCTTTCTCCAAGGTCTGGATCTGCCCCATGTCCAACATAAGTGCCCTGCCTACATGAGAGGTGGCTGGTTAACATATGTGAGGCTAAGATGACTTCGTTTGAGATGACCTTCGGGCAGGGGGTTACTTGGTGGAGAGATTGCAATGTACAAGATACTTGACTTTGTATTGTTTGCCATCCTTGAAGTGAGGAGTGGTCTCCTCTCAGGCTTGTAGACAGGCTTCTTCTTGATGTTGTTCAGTGCACTTGCTGACTGGGAGTTCAGGCTGATTGTGCCCATGAGGGAGTGCCTAGCTCCGTAGGGGAGGCTGGTGTGCTCTGGTCCTGATGCAGACATGCAGATCCCTACTCATGGTTTACACAAGAGTTGAGACCTCACTCGTAAGCAACACTAGCCTCCTATTTCCCCAGAGCAGTGAGGAGAACTTTCTAGTTCTGTCTCCCAGCTCCCCACAAGGCAGTGAGAAAGATCCACTTCTCCTCATGCCTCCAATGGAAAAAAAAACACTGTAAGATGTGTTCATCTTCATCCTAACTAATACTCCGACTGAGCTTCCAAATAGATAAGGTGTGGAGGTTGACCTAGATAGCTTTTCATGAACACATTCTCTTGACTAAAACAGCCTGAAACCTGACTCCTGATCAGTGACGTGTGGGGCTTCATCTCACAAGTAGAACTGGAGTCGTTTGTGCCCTGCAACGGACCCCAGGCTGTGCTAGAGGATGCTCTCTCCGAAGACCCCGTCACCCCACAGCCACCCCTTGTTTTCTGTAGGTAATTTCTCATCTGCCCAGGGCACGCTTCACCTCTTCCCGCCTGGGCTATAAATCTCCTTTGTGTGAGACAGCCGAACTGCTGGCACAGTTTGCTGAGGAAAGTCCCCAGAAACCAAATTTTCTAGAATGACCTTCCCATCCATCAACCTGGTCCTACAGATCATCCACACTAAATGGCCTCGACAAACTTCTTTGGAATCTCTTACCATCCTCAAGGCATGCACCTTGAAACGAGAGAGACAGAGAACTTCTACAGGCTATTGGTATTTCAAGGGAATTAGATGCATGACTGTGTTTTTCATCCCTGTCCCCACCAATAAAACTGACTCGTGATCTGTCACCTCTGTTTCATAGACAAGAGACTGGTGTCTGTAGTGGTAAAATTAAGTGCTCAGCAGTTCATAAGAGTATAAAACAGTCTTGTGGGCTACTGCCGGAAAGAACCGGCACTCTTGAACTTGGTAAGAGTTGATGGCTGCCTAGCAGTCTTGAAGTACTTATCCTTATCCCTGGGAAACCAATCATGGCATAACTGAGCCACAAAGGTTGCTTTTAGGTCATTAAAAAAGCTGTCACCTCTTACCACACAATAAGACCAAAGCTTGTAGGAAAACACCTCTGCTTACAAAAATTCCTGGAGAGTCTAGATGTAAAAAATGAACTTCTACTTTGCATTTTGTATGGCAAAACTATATGCCTGGAAACAAATCATCCTTATGTAAGATAGGTACCTTGCCGCATAAGCTATCTGAAGTAGAAAAGTGACTTTTAATGTCTGCTTCCATATCTCTTCTACGGAAGATAGGTGAAGTTCTGAAGAATAATTCTGGATAAAGGCATAATTAGAAGGTCTCTGTGTGTCAGGAAATCTGGGGAAGAGCTAAATGCTCTTCCTTTAAGGTTGTCTTGATTTCAGCCAGTAAATCTGGGGAAGGGCTAAATGCTATTTAGGATTACACCTGTAAGTTACCTTTATTTCAAAACTTGTTCCCTTTTCTTTTGTTAGAATGATTGTATGAATAGCTTCATAGTGTGATAGTTTCAATAGAGCGCAATAATTGAGAGGTAGAAATAAACCTCAATGAAATACATCTGATGAAGAAGTTTATGTGAAGGATGATAACAGCAGGTCTGTAAAGGAAGTAAAAGGATCGGGGGGAAAAAGAGGTTTATTAGCAGCATTAAATCAGTTGATTTAGCACTTTACTCAGTGAAATGTAGTTGGGTTTCCACCATGTTGTGCTCACTGCTGGGTATAAAAATATGGACGCCACAATCTGTGCCCAGAAGGAGTGCTTAATTCAGTACTTCATTATTCAAACTCACCACTGGGGATATTTGGAGCCAGGTAATTCTCTGTTGTGGGGTATGTGCCCTATGCACTATAGGATGTTCCACATCATCCCTACCCTCCACCTTCTAGATGCCAGGAGAATCCTTTCTCACAGTTATGACAGCCAAACCTGTCTTCAGGTTTGCCAAATGTCCCCTGGGAGGTCAAATCGTGGTTGAGAAGCACTGTCTGGTAGGAGAGAGAACTTGTTAAGGTCCATGAGCTATGATAAATGCTGGGTGAGCATAGGGAGTCCAGTAGTCTCTGTGGACCGACCCCACACAAGTTCAAGGAGGCCAGAGTGGACTTGATGGCTTGTTTTGGCATTAATTCATTCAGTAAGAATAGGCTCATTTTTTTCTATATCTGGTAGAATATACTATACCTTTAAATCCTTATTCTCAGTGAAATGACAAGATAAATAACATTTTTACTATCAGCCAATTTCTCTATGTTTTGAGATTTGCAACTTGTTTATGATTTTCAGATGGGGAAGGATTTTTAAAAATATCGTACTATATTTTTTCACAAGTGTTCCACAGCTTTGCCATTTGTATTCATACAACATATTCTATCTGAAGGGTTTTCTAACAGCTTTAGATTGAGGGACTAATCTAATTTTATTTTCTTCATACGATGAGCAAGTTTTCTGAGCCTGGTGATCTTGATTCATGGTGTGTAGGCTCTAAACAACTGTGGTTCACAAGTGACACTTCTCCTCTCCTTTCATGTTGGCCTGTTTATCTATATCTTTGGGAGCACCCAACTCTGGCTTTATAATGTCTTCCATATAGAAGGATATGTCATCTTTGTCTTTTTCAGAATTGGTCTATAAATACAGAGAGATCTGTACTGTCATAAGTTTTGAAAATTGCTCATTCCCCCCCTCCTCTAAATTTTCTTATTTAGTTTGGGAAGGATGGGTATCTCAATGTTCGCCACTGCCCCTTGTATTTACTCTTTCATTTCACTAGTTGACTTAAAATATATTCTCTGAGGAGCCAATATACCACGGGTAATTTCTGGCCATGTGATAATCTAATGGTTGTGCAAATAGTATCTTTTTGCATTTTCTAATTATATTTTCTTCATCTTCATAGATTTTTGATCTTTACAGTCACCTTGTATTCATATATTATCATGAACCTTTTCATTGATTCTTCTGAGATTTATTTGTGTATTTAAGTATCCGGTGCAGATAATGACCACAGTGTTTGCCTTTTCTGGTCTCATCTTTACGTTATATGTTACTCCCTAATGGTATTAAGTAGAAATATCTAAAATGGAAATCTTTATAGATTCAGGTACATTATAACTGAAAAGCAATAGTATAATTAAAGATGAAAAAGAGGCAAATGATAAACCAGGAATTTATATGTGTTATACAACTGACCAATAACTGTTATATAAAATGTCTTAGAAGTTCCTAAAATCAACGGGATGGAGCAACATGATCCGGTAAATAAACTCTCAGTGAATCTGAAAGGATAACACACCACATGTTTTTAAAAATCTGATTTACTTGATAAATATGCTTATATGCTCATTAATGAGAAGATAAAAATAGCCCTTTATGTCTCCCAGTTGCTGACGTTGTAAAAAGTTAGATACATGGGACGCCTGGGTGGCTCAGTCAGTTAAGCGTCCGACTTCAGTTCAGGTCATGATCACATGGTCCGTGGGTTCGAGCCCCGCATCAAGCTCTGTGCTGACAGCTCAGAGCCTGGAGCCTGCTTCAGATTCTGTATCTCCTTCTCTCTCTGACCCTCCCCAGCTCACGTTGTCTCTCTCTCTCAGAAATAAATAAAACATTTAAAAAAATTTTTTTAAAAAGTTAGATACAAGCTTTACTGACAGTACAGAAAGCACAGTTTTAGGAGGAGCCTAGAGTCATGCAGCAATCTTCAAGCACGTGATCATCGGGGGTAAATGTTTAACTCAGAACCCAGTGGTTCTACCACCAAGGTGTGTATTCAAGAGGGGCTCTTGGTGAATAATTCATGTGCAGAGTGCAACGAAAAGAAGTGATAAGGAATATCTGGTCTAAGAGCGCCTGGGTGGCTCAGTCGGTTAAGCGTCTGACTTCGGCTCAGGTCATGATTTTGCGGTTTATGAGTTCTAGTCTCGTGTTGGACTCTGAGCTGACAGCTCATAGCCTGAAGGCTCCTTCAGATTCTGTGTCTTCCCCTCTCTCTGCCCCTCCCCTGCTCTGGTCTACAGCAGTATGACTCCCCCAGTCAAAGCTGGGCACCTCCCTGGTGACCTTCCCTGTGGAAATCTTACACAAGTTCAAAAATACTTCTAAAGAATGCTAATTTCATCATTGTATATAATGATGAAAAACAAAAAAAGTCTACATCTATCAATGTCATGAACAAATAAATTGTGGCATGTAAATTATCTTGAGATATCCTGGAACAGTCCAAAGCAGTATGTTATCTACGTATCAATATATATTTATCTCAGAAGCAAACTTAGAATGAAAAATTCTATGAGATTATATATTTATATAATATACATAAACAACAACACATTTTGCTCACTAGTTACATATACATTAGTATCTTAGTCTGCTTGGGTTGATCTAACAAAATACCATAGACGGGGGAATCTAAACCAACAGATACCTGTTTTCTCGCCATTCTGGAGGCTGCACATCTGAGATCAGGGTGCCTGCAAGGTGACATTCTGATGAGAGCTCTCTTCCTGGCTTGTGGACGGTTGCCGCCTTGCTGTGCGCTCCAATGGCCTTTCTCCAATGGACAAGTGTGAAGAAGGAAAGATCTTTCTTCTTCTTCTTACAAGGCCAAACCACTTGGGTTAGGATCCCACCATTACGACCTCATTTCACCCTGATTGCTTCATGAAAACCAATGATCACATTGAGAGTTGAGGCTAAACAGGAATTTGGGTGGGTGGGTGGACAAAAGTCAGTCCACAGTATGTAGTAAGTTAGATTTCAATTCACTTGTTTTTCTTGTATGAAGAGTTCTTATATAAACCTTTTATAGAAACACTAGTTGTTTATATATAAGTATATAGTAAATGGGAAGTAGATTAGGATTAAACATACTCAAGTTGCTATCCCTGTAGAAAGGATAATAAAATTAAAATGCAGGGGCGCCTGGGTGGCTCAGTCAGTTGAGTGTCTGACTCTTGATTCTGTCTCAGGTCATGATCCCAGGATCGTGAGATTGAGTCCCTGCTGTCAGTGATGACAGCATAGAGTCTGCTTAGGATTCTCTCCTTCTCTCTCTGCCCCTCCCCTGCATGCATACATTCTCTCTCTCTCTGAAGATAAATAAGCTTAAAAATTAAGTTGCAGATGAAGGGTGTAAAATAAGACTGTCCATGGATGGACTGACTGATAGGCGACAATGTGTCTTATCTTGAGGTTTATAATCGATAGTGTAAATTCAATTCTATACCAATGAAGACAAGCAGGTTGTGATATATGAAAATCTAACAGTATGTGAACCAGATCAAGTGCAAGACTATATGCAGAGGGGAGTATAAATGAGGGTAAGGATAACAGAAGCTATTTTGATTTAGCACGTTGGATTTATGAGCATGCAAACAAAATTGTACTCTAAATCGAAACAAGGTCATTTTAGACGTTAAGTGGCAGATGTAATGCCACTTGAAGGCTAGCACACATGCAAGATTTGGGTCCATTGAGATGAGGACAAATCCAGTAATACTTGTGACATTTGTGGCAATTAATGACTTGAAGATAAAATGTAGATGAAATGAGAACGGCAATTCAGACAGTGAGTGCCACGTGTAATCTTCCAGAGGCACACGCTTTCTTCCATGCAGGACAATCCTTATCAGCATTTCAAATGACCTCTGTATTTTCACAGTCCATGGTTGCTTTCCTATCTTCATCCTAAGATGTTTTTAACATAGAAGACTTCCTTCCTGAAATATTTTCTTCTCTTTCATTTCCACCACATAACACCTTCCTGGTGTGTGTGTGTGTGTGTGTGTGTGTGTGTGTGTGTGGTCCAACCCCACTTCCTTATCTGTGTCTTCCTGGTCTCACTTGCCGGGCTGTTTCCCTTCTTCCAAACCTGCCTGGAGCCTCCGTTCTCTCTTCTGTCTTCCCTTCTCTATCTGTTTGCTTTCTCAGTGCCGTGGTTTAAATCCATCAAATGCCATGGCTCACGAATCAGTGTCTACATCCCTAACTTTCTCTGGAGCCCTAGGGTTTCACAGACAACTGTCTGCCTGATATCTCTCCTGGGATGTCAGATAAGCACATCACATTTAACATTTCCCATATAGCACTCTTGCTATATCCATCTAAACCATTCAACTCAGTGGAAGTGCTCAGGCTCCAAGCTTGATTCCTCTTTCCTAACTCCTCCACTTCCAATCCATGGGTAGCCGGTCCCACCCATTGTGCCCCGAGTCATCCATCTCTCTGCCTTCCCCCTGCTCCCGCTCTCTCGTCAGTTCTCTCTAACTCAGACTCCTGACTGCGAGTCAGGCTTCCATACCTGCCTTCTCTGTTGTCTCTCCTTCATGCAGTGCCCAGAATGACCTTTAAAAATGATAATCACATTATATCATTCTCCAGTTTTGAAGCCCCCCAGGGCCTCCAGTCATACATAGAATGATCTACCAAGTCTCTACCATGAAAATTATGGACCTGCTTCTGTTGGCCACTGTCTGATGTCCTGACCTGTGTTCACTTGGGTTTCCGCCGACGTTAGGTTCCGGGCACACATAGCCCGTCAGTGCACGATTGGGTGGTGTCTGCTGCTCTATTCCTGCTGCCAGATAGCATCCTCCCTTCCAGCTCTGCACAGGGGACTCTGGCCCATCGTTCAGTCCCCCGGCTGATTATTGCCTTGAAGAGATGTCTTCTAAATAATCCAGTTGAGAGCAGGACTCTTACAACCACATCTCCACATCCAAGTTGCTGTTGCATTGCCTGAATATTTTATGTTTTCTTTTACTCTTCCTTCCTTCCTTCCTTCCTTCCTTCCTTCCTTCCTTCCTTCCTTCCTTCCTTCCTTCCTTCCTTCTTTCCTTCCTTTCACAATCAGAGTTATGTTGTTTGCTTTTAAAAAAGTATTTGTAGTCTTTCTAATCCACTAGAATTACATTTCACAGAGACAAGGACTGTCTTTTTGTTAATTAAACCCCATTGCTCAGAATGGGTCCTGTCACATGGGGACACAGAAAAGTGGATATATTTGAATGTTATTATGAACCAGACATGGATCAGAATGTTACATGCAATCACCCGCAGAGAAAGGAGCTAAGAGCAGACATGTCCCCTGGCTTGCTGTGGATATAGTATTGCTAATAACAAGCAGGGCTGGAATTTGAACCCAGTACATCTATATCCATGGTCCACAGTCTTCATAGTACATTCTTACTGTCCTTACATGTAAGGACCTATATTGAGTGAAGGAACAAATAGAAAATGTATTCATATTGTGGTATTATGTTACTTTAAGACTCAGCTCAGATTACCGAGTACCCTCAGTGTTAAATGTTGGAGATTCCCCAACAACTGGAGTTGGGAATGGTCAATATTATATACTCAGCTCAAACCACAAAATCCATTGATAAAGTACTATGTACACTAATTTTCCAATGAAAAATTAGAAACATTGGGTACAGTGTGTTTATGACCAAGATCCCAGAGCCCTGAGGTCCCTCTGCCTAGGTGTTTTAGGAATATTGTCCAGAGCCCAGATTTTCCTTGAACATAATTATGTTGTCTCTTGAGGAGTAGTCTTCAAAGCTTCAGTGGGTGACGGTGTCTTGGTTGGGTGATGAGCCAAGGTGTAACTTATTCCTCTTCCTTGCAGAAAATCAGCTCAGAACCCAAAATGGGGCACATGTTTATGTTTATCATGGTCACAAGTAATGTACCTTTCATAGTTACCAGTCATTATGAACAATCCCGACAGGTGGATCAGTGAATGTAAACTTGTGCCTTGTAGTTCATGGTTTATGCCTTGCACATGAAGATGCATACTGTGTGGATTGCCTGTGCAGATTCTGCTCTGCTTCGTGAGTTTCCTTCCCTATGTGCATCATGGTGCGGGAGTCAGACAAAATGGCATTCCTGCTGACCATTGAACTGTAACAAACCCCCTATATGGCTGCTTATATAGGCAAAAGTTTCCATTCTTTTTAGCCGCCAGTGAATAACACGTATCAGCACATTAAGACAATCGAGGTTTACAGAACCTATTTGAGACTGAGGCATAAGACTTCACCTTTACTGAAATAGCAATTTTCATCTTAAAGAATATTGGGAATATTGAAGTTTGAACACTCTCTTCAATGAGCTTTCATGATTGTACAAAAAGGGGATTCTATTAGGCATAAATCTATCTCTGCAGACTCGTTTGCTTTTACTGAGCCTTGTGTTATTTCAGAGTATGTATTATTAATCCTTAAGATGAGGTTTATGGTTCCTTCTCTGGGTTGGGCTGTTTATGCAGGATGTCCCTGAAATGAGATAAGGTTAATGAGAAAAAAAATATCACCTACAGCAGCTGAACCAGAGAAGGGACATAACCTCATGTCGATGATAATAACTTTTTTTTAAGTACGGCTAAGGAAAGAAAAACACTCTGGAGAAGAGCAGATAATACAGCACGGGTGTCTCTCATTTGTATCACGGATCTGTACTGTGAGTTTATTAATCCCTGCAGGGCCCACTAATAACTCAGACTTGGAAATAATCAAATTGAAGGCTTGTGATTAGCCTTTTCCTGTTCTGGGGAGAAAATGGGTGAAATTGAGGAAAGTGGACAAAGCTGCACTCCTCTGTCTGATTTCAGACTCCATAGCTCCACGGTGAATTGGGAAATGATCTGAAATATGAGGGTATGACTCATGAGCACACACACATCCACTCACAAGCACAGTACCATGTATGGCGATGATCCGAATCTAGGATATTTAACAAACTCAAGACCAAGGCCAGGTGATCTAAGTGATGAGGAGAGCACCACAGTGGGCTCCCTTATCTCCAGCACCCCAATCTCTCCCCAAGCTACATACATGTGCGCCGTAGATTGGGAAGAGTCATGAAGTCAGCATACTACCTTAAAAGAACCAGTAGGATCTAGTCCGCCCAGTTTCAATCATCATGAAGAAGATAGATTGCTGAAATTGCAAACGGAGCGCGTTGGAAAATGGACATTATGGAGACTAGGAGGGAACCACTTAGAAGCAAACTTAACTCAGAATGGAAGGCAAATGCTTGTAGTTGTTTCTGAATATCAAATTCAATAAAAATATGTATATTGAAAGGAACTTAAATAAGATAATAGGAAAATGAATTGCAAAGGGAGATTTCCAAGGAAAAAAATAAAATTAGATTTCAAACACTAGGATGATAGGCCAAATAATGGATGAGATCAAGGAACAGGATAGTGTTATGAAATATAAAATTACTCACCTAGAGGAAATATTTGAGATAATAAAATATATATGAAAACAAACTCAGAAAGTGAATAATAAGGAAGATCTAAGGTAATTGTTATTCCTAAATTATGAATCCTAGAAAATGAAACAGAGCTGTACTTAAAGATATATTAATTTTCTCTAGAAATTCTGAATACCTAATCAATAGGCCAGTTAATACCATTACGCTTCATGGTATCTTGATATAAAATGCTAAGCACTGGCACATATTCAAGATAAGGGATCAAAGTTCAAGGAAAAAACTCTTGATGCATCCAGGGAGACCATTAGGCTGGTCTTATTGTCTAGATTTAAATATTGGTCTAGGGGCAAAATCTGTAAAGTCCTGGGTGTGTGAGACTTGAGGACACTTTGCAGGCCAAGCCTGAAATAGTTCAGGAAACATTATTCTAGAAACCCTTGGAAAAACAAAACTAATGTAACAATGAAATCCATTCAGTTAGGGATAACACAATAAATGTTTCAGAGATGGAGAAATCACAAAAATGAATAATAAATTCATTTCAGGATGACATTAGGATATATTCACATGGTATCTTAAAAACCATAGACAATAAAATTAACATTAACAGTAAAATATATAAGATTTACCAAGCTAGAGACCTTATAGGTATGGTATGAGAATGTTCTACAATGATCACAGATCACTTCAATAATTGATTACCTTAAACAAAGAGAAATGGAAGCCAGTATGGCAAAAATATTCTAGATGTTGACAATATAAGTCTTTATGCTCATCTATTTAATTTCTAAAATAAAAACAGACAATTATTTCAGCAGGTAACTTAGCTTTACAAACTGATATTAACAGATTTCTTACAGCAAAAAGGATGGAATGGTTAATGACGATTTCACAGAAATTGGAAATCACAAATAGCCAGGTTATAGGAATAAATGGCCTTAAATATAGGCTTGGTCATGCAGATACGAATGATATGTATCTATGTAGAATATAGAGGTGAAAGCTACTTTTGACCAACTTTGCAACCAGCCAGCCTGATTAGCTTGGTAGTGATCCTTGTATCCTATGTCATTACAGGATTTCTATTGAGATCTTGTGTATTCCTTGTCAGGGTTATATGAAAATAACATATAGGGCCCTGAGTTTTCCAAAATGACTTTATCCTGTGGCCAAATATTGCCACTACTAGGGTCACCCATGGCCTGGTGGGTAAGAAAGAGAACAAGATTTCCAGAAGCCCACAATAAACTACCACTTCTTACGTATTACCCACATATTTACCTAAATCCATTATTTTATTAATAGAAACCCCTTTGTGAACCTGTTGAAATATTGAACTTGTTTTAAAACTTGGGTACCTCCATAGGAATGGCTTAAAACCAAATTAAGGGGCCATTAGTTAGATTGACCTCCATCAAGAACTAGATCTGAAACCATCAGCACCCAGGCCTATGGGTGGAAGACTGATGTTCTTCCCAGTGCTAGCCTCAACACTACTGCTCTCTTTAAGTTTTAAATGAATTTGTTTCAATTACATTGGATCTATCTATGTCCAAATATTTTGCAAACCCTCATTAATTTTCTGTTATAAAAAAAGATGGTGTTTTGTTTTCCCTTCCAAAATCCACTCTGGAAAATGAATGAATTCAGAGATAAATTTAAGGAATAGTGCTTCCCACCAATTTAGAAGAACTCTTACACAAAGTTGCCTACCTTCACGTATTACTGGGAGGGCTCAGTAGAGCTACTCCCAAGTTGTTCCGGGTAATTGTATGAGGCAACGATCCCATGCAGCTTTATTTTCTTGTCTTCCTATCTTTTTCTGGCTCTCTCCAGAGACCCTGTGTCCAGTCACCCAGCAGAAGTTGGGGTTGCTTCTTGGCCTTAACTGCCACCGCTCTTGAACCCCAAACCTGTCACCTGAAAATGGGCTCCCAACATTCTTCGTGAGTTAAAGCAAACACGAAACACTGAAGAGTCCCCCTCTTTTGAAAATCTTTTCATTTCACCCCATTTTGGTCCTCCCCCTTTTATAAATTTCTGGAGCATTTAGTTACCTAGTGCAACCTACTTCCAGGTCACATACCACTTTCCATTTTTTGCTGTTTCCTGTGGGTCATCTGTCTCAGTGGCGAGACCACATCTAGAAGAGGGGAGGACCAGGGACCCTGTGCTTCCTGAGTACCTGCATCCCTGAACACTGTCCCCTGGGTGCCAGCCAGTCTTCCCCACGTACATCACAGACAGGAAGGAGGACTCCAGGCTAACAGCTTCCACCTACCTGAGAATCTTACAAGGCTCTCGTCAAAATGGATGAGCTAAAATGTTAGAACCCAAACAAAGCCTGCAACTATATACACTTGCTTTAGGTAACATACGATTGGCTGTAGTCCTTATTCACAAATCTGCAGCTCAAAAGAATGACTCAACAAATTTAAATCAAGAAACCATTCTCATTTGAGAGATGTTGTATTACATTTTGAGGCAGGTGCATTGCACCCCCTGTAAAATCTGGTATTCAGCAAGGATGTGATTTTATATGTGTTTGTTTATGGATTCTGAGCATGGTTTATGAAGGAAGAGAGGGAAGGTGTCACAAAATATGAAGAATTCGCCCCTGGACTGGAAAAGCAAACAAAACAACTGGGGGCGGCGGGGGGGGGGGGGGGGGGGGGGGGGGGTAGGTGATACGCTGTATGTATCTGTCAGGTGTCCATAGTCTACAGTAAAAATGTTAAAATTCACAACGTTTGTAAATGATGAGTCTTTTCACTTATTAATCTCGATTTTCCTCCCTCGGGGAAATTTAATCTCACAGATTTCAATGGGAAACACATTTTGAAATAAAAAAAGACACCACTTTATCTTTCTCAGAAAAGCTGTCACTTGATTCTCTGCATGAGCAAAAACACTTACATTAGCACAGACTTGAGTTTGCGGGTGGCGAATGTTCACTTTTGAAAAAAACAAATGATTTTCAATTTTTCAATGTTATTCTAGAATGTTCTTAGGAAAAGACATGTTAGTTATCTGAAATAGCTTAGAAATTACAACATCCTAAAACCTTTAGAGGTTTTATTTCTGTGTTTTTCATCCATATCTGAGAGTCTGAGGAAACAACAGAACTTAATCCACAGCGTGATTTGTTAAGTACCTACTATGTGTCTACTGAAATGCTTCATGCTAGCGAACAGTACCTGTGAAGTCCCTGGGTGACACACAATGAAACCTGCAATTCTGTCACACAATGAAACTCCATCTTGTCGCAACGGGAGAGGCACAGGGGACGCGGGATGTAAGTAGAGCTGACAGCCTGGTCGGGGGTCAGAGGAGGGGCCCCTCATGCAAGGATGTTTAAGCTGAGACTTGAAGTAAAGGTGGAGGATGCAAATAGGGAAGACTGTTCAGGTGGAGGATGGAGCGAAGGCGAGAGAGAGAACACGCACCTTTGGGACAAATGAAGGAGGTCAGCACGTTCAAACCCTGGAGAGAAAGAACAGGAATGATGAGGGAGGAGGGCCCAAATCTGGACAACTTGAGAGCCAGGTGGGTTTTTTTGTTTGTTTGTATGTTTGCTTGTTTGTTTTGTTTTAATGTTTATTTTTGAGACAGAGAGAGAGAGGGAGGGAGAGAGAGCACATAAGCCAGTGGGGGAGGGGCAGAGAGAGACGGAGACACAGAATCTGAAGCAGGTTCCAGGCTCCCAGCTGTCAGCACAGAGCCCCATCAGGAGCTCGAACCCAGGAACTGTGATATCATGGCCTGTGCTGAAGTCAGATGCTTAACGACTGAGCCACCTAGCTGCCCCAAGAGCCAGGTGGTTTGTACATAATCTGCAATGGTGAGATGGCATTAAGGAGCCTAAATACCATAATTATGCCCATAAATTCCTTGTGGCTGCAGATTTTAGAGAGGCAGACCGGCAAGATAAGCCATAGTCAGGAAAAAGAGGATTGTAGGTCCTCGTAGGAGTTGGATGGGATGGGGAAAATGGATAGATGCAAGAGATATTCCAGAAGTAGAGCCAACCATATTTGGGGATTGTTTGATCGTCGACAGTGAGAGAGAAAGAGAAGACCAGCATCCCATGTATCACTGTGCAGGTTGTGCACCTAGAAACTCAGGGGCATCACTGCAGTCACATCTACAAGAAAGGCTCTTGAGGCACCTGGGTGGCTCAGTCAGTTTAGCATCCAAGTCTCTGTTTGTGCTCAGGTCATGATCCCAGGGTCATGGGATTAAGCCCCACATCAGGCTCTGCACTGAGTGTGGAGCCTGCTTGAGATTCTCTCTCTCTCTTCCTTTGCCCCTGTCCTCCACTAGTGTTCTCTCTATCCCTCTTCTCTCTCTCTCTCAAATTAAAAAAGAAAAAAAAGGGAAAATTAAAGGCTCTTGATGAAGTTGTGCAATACGGTAGACCGCGAGAGCCCAGTGATGAAAGAGTGTGTCTTCGTCTCTATCCTGGTGCCATTTATTATAAAATAGGAGGAAAATCAGGGTGTATGATGGGCCAGTGGGTCCTGACGGCAGCGGTGAGCAGAAATGAGGAGTTGAATGTAAGCAGTTTACCTTTGAATGAATGGACATTAGTCATGTGTGTCTGCTCTTTCGGGATAGTGGCGCGACAAGGTGTGTTTGAGAGATCCCACCTTCGGGTGATAATGAAAGCAAGAGGGTTTGCTGAGATTCAAGAGGGTGTCGGGTCTACAGGATCTGTGGGCTTTCGACATTTATTGCTAAGGGAGAAGCAAAGGATGAAGAGGTGGGGGTATAACCTGAGAGACCATGAGGGACTAGTGACACAGAATCCACAGAAAAGGAGAAAAGGACAAAGTAGTGGCTTTATCAGACTGGCTTCATGGAGAAGAGGGGCAGAATCTGGGCCATAATGACCTGAAGGTGGAGTAGAAAATGCCGAAGTAGAGACAGGAAGTGTAGACAACTCTTTCCTGCGGTTTTGTTGAGGCCATTAGGGCGAATAGGACAGTAGCAGAGGGAAAGCTAAGAGTAAAGGACAGTTTTAAAAATGAAACACAGGAGTGATATTCTTTTAGGAGGTTAAGCAAGCAAAAGTAAAGCAATTAGCTTCCCATCAAAGCAAATATATACTGTTCTATGTAATAAGAGCGTGTTCTCGCATTTCTGTTTCACTTGAGCTGGCTCAAGTCTAAAGGATGTGAACTGATACAGAAAGATATTCCAAGAAGAAATTTTTCAGGAAACATCTTGAAAATGTATGTGTTCCCTAATGCAATTACTATTTTATCACTTTCTAGAGAAAGTTCTCTTTCCCTTTTCAATTTACCTGTTCGGTGGCTTATAAAATTTTAATGTGAGTGGTACAGGAAAATCAAATAGTGATACATACATACAGTAGGAAAGGAATATCAATCCTACACCAAATTAGTTATAGAAAACTTGAAGCTGAATTTCGAAGCAGTCACTGGGTTCTCTGCTATCCGTCCCCAGCCTGGCAACTGGAAGTCCATGCTGAAAATATTTACAAGAGTATTTTAAAAATCCAAGTGTATGGCTCACTCTGAAATCTCTTAAGTTATATATAAATACCTGAGATTGATAACCTGTATTTTTCAGGATCGTTGCTGTAGCAAACTGCCAAGACATTCTTCACAGATAAATTAACCTTTCTGTTGTCTTAATTATTCAAGGTCTGAAAATCTCCTGTAGTCTCACTGAGGTTATGTATTTCTCACGTTTACACTTGATCTAAGGTGCGCATATTAGGTATCCCCTATTTTTTAAAAAATTTTTTTAATGTTTTTTTTTTTAATTTATTTTTAGGAGAGAGAGAGAGACAGCGTGAGAAGGGAAGGGTCAGAGAGAGACGGAGTCACAGACTCTGAAATAGGCTCCAGGCTCTGAGCTGGCAGTCAGCACAGAGCCCGACGCAGGGCTCGAACCCACGAACCATGAGATCATGACCTAAGTGAAAGTCGGACGCTTAACCGACTAAGCCACCCAGGCGCCCCTAGGTATCCCTTATTATGTTATTCTTTTCAAGGTATTCTAGATTTGCTTGAACGCATCATTATTACTGATTTAAATATATTTTTTTAAATTACTGTTGTGAACTGAATGGTATCCCTCCATTATTCCCAATTCATACATTTAATTTTGTGATGACATCTCGATATGGGGCTTTGGGGAAGTAATTAGGGTTAAATGAGGTCATCGGGGTAGGAACCCCATGGTCATATTCATGCCCCTATAGAGGAAGAGACACTGGAGAGCTTGTTCTCCTTTGCTAGAAGGCACCATCTGGAAGAGAGTTTTCACCAGAAACCAGCCATGCTGGTGCCCTGATAGGGGCTCCTATCAGGCTCCCAGAACTGTGAGAGAGTAAATAATCTGCTGTTTAAGCCACCCGGTCTATGGTATTTTGTTATGAGAGCTTGAACAGAGTGATAACAGTTGTGACTCATGTAGATAACCTGAATCCCAAATTAGGCTACAGAGATTTGTTACATCACTCTAGGTTGGAGGTTTGGGCACTATTGACATTTTGGATCAATACGTCTTTGTTAGGGGGGGTACATTACAGAGTATTTCACCATCCCTGGCTTCTACCAAGTAGATGAGAGTAGTATCCCCTTCCCCCCAGTTGGGACATCCTAAAGTATCTCTAGACTTTGTTAAAGATTCCCTGGAAGAAAATAGCCCCCTGTCTCCTGAACGAAGATGCATCTTCACTCCTGATGAAAATGACCTCACTGTGTAATGTTTAAAGTAAAGAAGTTCGTTTAGCTTAGTCTCAAATAATATTTTCTTCATATGTCTCTTGTCCAGTCTGTAAGCCCTGGTTAGTTTTAAACAATGAACACATTATTGTAGCTCAAAAACTGTTATGAAATGGAAAAATCATGAAATTTAGACATACTTATATGGGCCAAAGCACACTTTTATTAACAATTTTATTAAAGACTCTTTAAAAAGTAGACTTAGAAACACAAATATATTTGTATGTGTTAAGCACCTGCCAAATGGGGATAGCTTCCGGTGTTGAACTTTTATCGTGAAGTGGGCTTAAATTAGAGAATAAACTTCTTTGTCTTCATGATTGTTTTTGCGGCTTGGATTTTACAATTGTAATTATCCCCATTATCTCTGTATCGTACATTGAGAAAATCTAGATCACTCCATGAATCCCTGTCCAGATTCTCTTCGTGTACAAACCTATTCTCTAAAGATTTGGAGAATTAAAAGTATCTTGTGAGGAAATAAGAAAAAAATGCAAAGTATTTACAATGAGCATGTCAGCCTAAAAAACTCCTTAGAAAAGTTCCAGTTATACAATACGGGATTCTCAATCTTGGGTTCATGGAAAACTGAAAGGTGTTCATGAATGGACATTGAGGGGTCTAGGTTCAGTTCCACACAAAGCCGTGACATGGGTGTGTAAGCATTTTCCACTGAAGAGGAATAGTTTTAATCACATTCTCCAAAGGGTCCAACATGAAAACTGAGAACAAAAAAGAGATAGCAACTGAGTTTACTAGTAGTAAGAACTTATATATCTTAAATTTATCTTAAAGTTCTAGTCATAGAAACTTTTTCTGCTGTTTAATAGGAACTGTTTTTGGGCACCTGGGTGGCTCAGTTGGTTAAGCATCCGACTCTTGATTTTGTTTCAGGTCATGATTTCACAGTTCATGAGCTCAAACCCTATGTCATCTCTCTCTCTCTCTCTCTCTCTCTCTCTCTCTTTCTCTCTCTCAAAAATAAATAAATAAATAATCTCTAGAAAGAATAGAGATTGTTCTTAGTTGTCATACAGCATAACTAAGGAACATCATATTCTTGAGGAGATGAAATCTTAGCATACATATTCCTTCATCTTCTCAACATTGGCCAGAAGGCAATTGAAGCCATGACCATCAGAATGGATTTTCCTCATTCTGGGACAACAGATGGTAAATGTGCCAACACGTGGCAAACATCACCAATCACCCAGTCTTCACAGCCAGGAGGGTGCTGGATGTTCTTCATCACAGTGACATCAGGGAGGATGACATCTGCCTACCTGTCACAGCTAGTTTATCTCTCATTCCCGATGTCCTCCCAAACTCTTCTCTGCAGAGGATCAGAGATCCTAACATGCAAGCCTGATGATAATGTTCACCTGTTTAAACAGTTTCTGTCTACCTGAGGATAAATAAACACCCAAACCTGTGACCTGACTGGACACTTCTGCATGAGTCTCAACCATTTCCTCTCTATCTACCTGCATTTTAAGCAAGGACTGATTTCCCTAAATCCGTATCATCCTCTGTGTATACTTCTCACAGAGTATACTTCTAGCTTCCTTCTAGCTATAATTTTATGAGCACTGGAAAACAGATGTCAACTTTTTGGACAAATGGGCATGCTGAACGTCATAAATACTGAGGCAGTAACTCAGACGCATAGAAGGGAGTTTGCCAAGAGAGAGAAAAAAAAGTCACTATCAATGGTTCATATACTGTGTGGTTCTATTGATGCATCGCTTTTAAAATGACAAAATTACAAAGATGCGTGACAGTACAGTGGCCGTCAGGGGGTTTGAGTTTTAGGAAGTATGTTGTTGTTAAAGGATAATACAGTAAGTTTCTTTGAGGTGATGCACTAGGTCTCTCTGTCTCTGTCTGTCTCTGTCTCTCTCTCTCTTCTGGTGACCATTATTCAAATACATACATATGCCAAAATCTTGGAGCTATATATCCTTCATTTTTCCTTCCCACCTCACCTCCCCCAGAACCCAAGGGCATGTTAAAAAATGACTGGTAAAATCTCAGTAAAGTCTGCACAGGTTTTGATAGGATCATACCAATGTCATCGTTGTGGTTTTGACAATGGACCGTGGTTTTTTAAAAGATACTTTTGTGGAAAGCTGGGCAAAGGTATGCAGGCTCTCTCTGTACTCTTTTCGCAAACTTGCCTGAGTCTTAAATATTGCGAAAGAAAGTTTTTAAAAAGCTTCTTCAAAAGCTAGGTAATGTCATTGGGATTTTATGACATTTACTTAAGGGATTTTAGTTACTGAAATTCTTATAATATTTCAGGAAGCATCAAAAAATGAGTTATAAATAGAAATCAAACAACTTTATAATTAGAAACTACTATTGGAATATTTTGAATACTTATTTAGAAGAAGGGAACTTATAAATATTGTATTCATCCTCTCAAGAAATTAGCCAGGGGAAGAGGGGTTCCAAGGAAATAGTTGTATAAGCTTTACAGATTATTTTTATGAAAACAGTATGTACAATACTCTTGAAAAAAAAGTACGTTTGAATAACCTGTGATTTCTTCCGTTGAGATAATTTACAAGGAATTTCCACATCAGAGTTGATGAAACTGAATCTAATTTGTTATTTATCACAGGTCCTAAAGCAGTAATTCTGTATAATTAAACATTATGAGATTATATATTTGGTTTTTCAAGTTATTTTCTTTTTCCAGAAGATTTTTCAATAAATCTTTCTCTCTCAAACGTATGCCCCCATCATTTATCGCAAAGCTGCTGTATTAAATGAGCCCAGGAACTTGAGGGTCTTCTGGATGGTTCATTTTTCAGTGTCTGTGTTGGTACATCCATCTGAGGGTCCATTAGCTGGAAAGCAGCCAGCATATCTGTGTTTGGCATTTTAGTCACCTGAAGTGCCACCTGTCATGCAAATGGCTGGCATCTTTTCCTAACAATCAGGTGGCAAAGTCTTACTCTTCATTAGTCTGAGTTCACTGATTTCTCTTGAGATACTAAATTTCTTCAATTGGTGTTAAGACCCTTACAAAAGCACCTTAGTATATGACGGATGGAATAATAGAATCTGAAATTTCCTTCTGAGCCTTCAGAGATGCCACCTTGTCCAGTAAATTATTTTTATTTCATAGAAATTGGCCCATTCTGTTCTTTATTTTTCTCCTGCAGTGCCTATGAAATTTTGTTTTGATATATGAGTTGGCCAAGTCTGAAAGAAGTGAGACTATTTAATGCTAATGCATGGCAAAACTCATTGTAAATAATTAATAGATAAGGTGATGCACTTGTTATTGCCTAATTATTGGGAAAATTGCTCATTCCTTATTTTTACATTCTGGCTTTTTAATGTGGTTTTTTTTTTTTTTTTTTTTTTTTTTTGTAGGGCTACTCTCCAACTCCATGAAATGTCAGCATCATTACTGTGAAATTTTGCATATGAATGCGAAGCTTTTTCTCTCAGCCCTCATCACCTGACAGAGTCTGTTCATGGCTCTACACCCCGTAATAATTGCTTCTAATTGACAGGAAACAGTAGGATTTTATCTCTCCATAAAATTGAATCTCAGGTAATTTTTCATTCCCCGTGTTAGAAGTTTTTTGATATTCTCAACAAAAATCTACTCATATTTAAGTAGCAGAATCAAGGACACAAGATGTTTCTATATGTAATATATTTGACATAATATATATGTTACATTTATATACATATGATCCTAGATTTTTTTCTTAAATTAAGCAAGTGATATAATGTATAAAAGCCTCCTAAAACATATAATCAATGTCAGTCAAAGGCACATTATTCCTGCAGAGTGTCTCTTAGTTGAGAGGGACATATTCGTTCTCATAGTGTTTCAGACCATCTGGATGCCTTCACCAATCCAAATGTCTGCATTTATTCTCCAAATGCAAGTACTCCTGCAGTCAACAAAAGGCCAAAGCTGGTGTGGGGGGAGGGATGACAATCACTGGCCCCCGTCTCCTCTTTTACTAAAGGGAGGCTCTTACTGGCCATTCCTCTGCATTCTCTTACATTAGACAGGACTTTTGGTGAAGGCTTAGACTAAGGAAGAATGCACATACTCGTCAGACTAAAAATAACGTTCACATTTCTGTGGTAACACCATCTGAGACTTCGTGGGAAGGAACTAAGGAAGCAGAGGGACACTGTCTTCTCAAAAGCCCCAACGGGATTTCATGTGACTCACCAGAGGGTAGCGTGAGGGTCCAGAGCTCAGAGGGGATGGCACGAAGCAGGCACTCACTGAGAGAAGAGGTGCCAAGGACAAATTTGAACAGACTTTGCTGTGATAATTAGCACAGAAACTCAGGGCTTAGCGCAATGAAGACTCACCACTGGTCAGAACAACACCCCAGGGCATCTATTGACCCAACGATCCAGGCACTCTGCATCCCCATCCATCCAATCTTGTGATGCTACTACCTCAACATATGGCTTTGAAGAAGACAGTGTCACTCAGTAGGTCTTACGTGTTCAGGCTCAGAAGACAGATGGGTCATTGCTGCTTATGTTGCAATGGCCAGAATTAGTTGCATATTCATTTCTTTTTTATTATTATTATTATATGTATGTATGTATGTATGTATGTATGTATGTATGTATTGAAAGAGAGAGAGAGCACACAAGCAGAGGAGAGGCAGAGACAGAGAGGGAGACACAGAATCTGAAGCATGCTCCAGACTCCGAGCTGTCAGCACAGAGCCCGATGTGGGGCTCGAATTCCCAAACTGTGAGATCATGACCAAAGCTGAGATCAGTCGCTCAATGAACTGAGCCACCCAGGCACCCCTTAAACGTCCTTTTCATATACAGCTTCTTAAAAATTACTTACTACTTGTGACCTAGAAACTCCAATCAGATTCAAGACCTCCAAACCATGTGTCAGTATTGATCTTGTCTGGTTACTCTTGTAATGGTTCCTTCTGGACTATTCTCAGATATTATCTATATTCCCTACTCATTCTCAGTGGCCTATTTTTACCTTTCAACAAAGTATACCATCTTTGCCAACAAGTATACATGACTGGGCACAGGGGTGGACATAAGGCCAAATGATGTCATGACTTGTGTGCTTTTCCTACCAATGATGGTATGACCGATGCCAGGTATGACCTCAAATGACTCCTCCTGGAACAAGATCTGGCCACTTTATAGCCCAGTTTTTAGTTACTTACGCTGCTCATTCAGGAAATGAGTTTTTGAAGGGAAATTTGGCCTTCACACATGACCTGAATGAACAGGAATCATTCCTTATGAGTCCCACCTGGCTTTCCAGGTTGCGACTACTCCTTCTCACTGGACACACTCCTTTCTTCCTCCATTTCAAAGTGGGGGTCCAGTTATTTGGAACGGGACTTGATTCCCCTCTGATTCTTCTCTAATTCTGCTTCTTATACCAGTGCTGTGGTGGGATGGGGGAAGATTGGGGAATGAGCTGGTCAGGAGCCTTACACCTGGTGCATAGAGAAACCACATGTGTATTATCGACTCCACTGCTTTGTCTAATTTAGGGAGATAATTTGGTCAATCTTGTGGATTTTCTTGTGTGGAAGACTGGTTTCAGGATCTACCATTAATTTAATCAACGCTTGGTTGGGAGAAGAAATATACTACAAACAGCATATCAATTATAAGGTACCATCCTAATTAAAAAAAATTAAGTGCTTTTAGAAATTGTGTATTAGAATAAAGAACGTGCAATAGTGAAATTAGGACTCATTTTGATTCACAATACATATTATATCCAATACCTATCTACTACCTGATTTCTGGCATTTCAGAGAAAGGGTCTAAAAACATACTTGGGCAGGGCTGGCTTTATAATTTGTAGGACCAAGTATAAGATAAAAAAGCAGACTTCTTATTCAGAAAATGGAAAAATATGTAAAGCACTAAAATGTAGGTTTTTGGGGGGCCCCTGGGTGGCTCAGTCGGTTGAGCGACTGGCTTTGGATCAGGTCATGATCTCACGGTTTGTGGTTCGAGCCCCACGTTGGGCTCTGTGCTGACAGCTCAGAGCCTGGAGCCTGTCTTCGGATTCTGTGTCTCCTTCTCTCTCTGATCCTCCTCTGCTCACACTGTCTCTCTATCTCTCTCTCTCAAAAATAAATAAAACATTAAAAAGAAATAAAAATAGAATAAAAGGTAGTTTTTTAAAAATTTAATGTCATTCTAAGTAATGAAAATAAATTTATAAATTGTTAGGAATTTTACTATGCATTTTCCTGTTATGTAATTAAGCAAATATAACAGCATTTAATTCATTTGTAAAATCACCATGATAGAATTCACACTAGACAGCTCATACACTTACATGTTTTGTTCTTACAGAAGAGTAGAAACACTGCACAACCCTAAATCACCTGCCTTTTGCTTTTGTTTTTACTTCCTGTGTGTACATTTTACCACCATTCTCTTCTTTTGGCTCATTGAAGAATGAGGAAGGACTAAAATGAAGAACAACTACAATTTATTCTATTTTTCTTTCTTTGTCATCACTTTTAGCTTAAGTGGCTGACATGAGAAAGTAACATGGATTTTTAAAAAACTCTTGGGCACCTTGGGTGGCTCAGTTGGTTAAGCATCCCACTTCGGCTCAGGTCATAATGGCGCAATTGTTGAGTTAGAGCCCCAAATCGGACTCTATGCTGACAGCTAGAAGCCTGGAGTCTGCTTGGGATTCTGTGTCTCCCTTTCTCTCTGCCCTTTCCTGGTTTGTGCTCTGTCTCTCTCTCTCTCTCTCTCTCTCTGTCTCTGTCTCTCAAAAATAAATAGATATTTTAAAAAATTTTGGATCTGTATTTTACTTCCTATGTTTCTATTTCTGGAGACAATCATTGCTTGCTTCCCTGACTCTTTCCACCCTCGAAATAACTCTGTAGATTAGTCTCATTGTTTGTTTTTTTTTTTTTTTTGGTTTTTTTTTTTTTTTTTTTACAAATTGGGGAGGGACAGAGTGAAATAGAGAGAGAATCTTAAGCAGGCTCCATGCTCAGTGTAGAGCCCGATGCAGGGCTTGATCCCACNTTTTTTTTTTTTTTTTTTGGTTTGTTTTGTTTTGTTTTCACAAATTGGGGAGGGACAGAGTGAAATAGAGAGAGAATCTTAAGCAGGCTCCATGCTCAGTGTAGAGCCCGATGCAGGGCTTGATCCCACGACCCTGGGGTCATGACCTGAGCTGAAATCAAGAATTGGACGCTCAACTGAATGAACCACCCAGGCACCCTAGATTGGTCTAAGTCTTAAATTTAATCCATTTCTCTCTTTGCTACTTCTTTTCTATGATCTCAGCTTGGTCCTAATTTTCTCCCTGGTGTGATTGTAAGCATCTGCATCTGCGACCATCTGGCTCTAGTCTTACACCTAATAAGTTCTTCACATTTTTTCTAAAGTAATCCTTGGAAGCCACAGATATAATCATGGAGTCCCTCCCCACAGAACTTACCAGAATCTCCTCGAATGATGGTCTTCTGACACGTCTCAGGAGGTCCCTTCTCTCTAAACTTATTGCTTACGGAGTCTGTGCTCATCCCTATGATTCACCCACGGGTACCCATCCTGTCAAACTGCTCAGTTTAATTGCCTCAAGTCTCTGTGAAAAATCCTCCATCTCACAGGAACACCTTTCCCATGCAGCAGCAACTGAATTTCTAAAAATCCAAGAACGTCTTCCTCTACGAAGACTTCTTAGTGTCTCATTATCCCCGGGAAGGATGGACCATTTTTGGTGTGTTGTACATCCACGGCTAGCACTGCATCTTTCTGTGATAAGCCCTGTGTGTGTGTGTGTGTGTGCACCAGCGGGCATACATGCACACACATATCCTTTGTCCTAGGTAGACCAGATGCCTCAGATCGTGCTCATCCTGAGTCACTCAGGCCAGTCCAGCCACTGTCCTGGATTAGACACATAGTCATCACTGAAGACTGAATAATTGTCCTCACGCTCTTTATCATAAACAATTCATTAATACCCAGCAAAAAGAAACATGTCCGCTATTTTCAGCATAAATTAAAAACAAAATAACTTGGTGAAATAAAATATGTTTACTGTAGACAGGATGTTGTTTTCATTCTTTTTAATGTGTTTTTTAATGTTTATTTTTGAGAAAGAGAGAGAGACAGAGCATGAATTGGGAGGGGCAGAGAGAGGAGGAGAAACAGAATCCAAAGCAGGGTCCAGGCTCTGAGCTATTAGCACAGAGCCTAATGCAAGGCTTCAACCCACAGACCGTGAGATCATGACCTGAGCTGAAGTCGGATATTTAACTGACTGGGCCACCCAGACACCCCTTCTTTTTTGATATAGATATATCCAGGAAAATATTGTGGAGTTATTTTCAATAATCAGATAAATAAAAAATGATTCGTATTTAGCACAGATGAAGCCATCTATAATGTTTTTACATTTTTCATTGTTCAGAGCAGAATGCCAAAATATATACAATAATTTATTTCTGTGGTTGAACTGGAATACATCTACAACGTACTGAGAGTGATAAAAAATATAAGGACATGAATGAGCTGATGTTTTCACTTGTGTGATCTCATACACATTTCATAAGGTAAAGTAATATATTTTTAATTTAAAAAGAATAAGAAAGGGGCGCCTGGGTGGCTTAGTCGGTTAAGCGTCCGACTTTCGCTTGGGTCATGATCTCGCGGTTCGTGGGTTCGAGCCCCGCGTCGGGCTCTGTGCTGACTGCCAGCTCGGAGCCTGGAGCCTGTTTCAGTCTGTGACTCCCTCTCTCTCTGACCCTCCCCTGCTCACGCTGTCTCTCTCTGTCTCTCTCCTAGAAATAAATAAAAATATTAAAAAAAAAAAAGAATAAGAAGGTGCAATTTTGGATCAATAAAAAAATATATACCAGAAAAGACAAAGAGGCATTTTTGCCACAAAGATATGAAAAATGGAAATAAGAAAGAATTTAAAAATTTAGAACTGTGTTAAGTAAATATAAAAGGCTGAAACTTATATTCAATCTCCTGGCAAAAGAAAACTGGGTGAGTTGGTGAAACTGAACCTAATGTATGTGATTAGGTAGCATGTGAATTGTCCTCACTGAGTTCAATGTAGGTGAATGCAGGTAAATACAAGGGTTTGAAAAATCCATTGATCTAAAAGGATGTTTCACATTTTGAAAATAGAGTAAAATCTGACAGCTGTGGATGTCGGGAATGTGATAATATTCAACAAAACAATGCAATCTATAGGACCCACACAGTATTCTTTAACATATACAGAGTCCTTATGTTATGATTATTGAATTAACTTGCCGTCTGTGATCAGTGTTAGCAAAGTACCCTGACACCACAGATCTTTCCGCTAAAGCCCTGGAATGAGGCTTACCAACCAGTTTCTCCAGAGCATTCTTGATCCTGTGGGTTGGCTGGGCTGTCCTGACTGTGGTTGAGCAGGATTCTGTGGTTACATTCAGGATCAGAATGAGATTTACTTAACACTTAGAAATGAGGATGTGGAAGGGGCTGAAAACCGCTAAGAATGAAATATTTGCCATCTGTGTTCTAGGTCATTTCTGGTATCTTTTTACTTATTAGTCCAAAACTGTACTTTAAAAAAATTGCCTTATGAAACATGTATGAGATCACATAATATCAAGTGTAGCATATGAAACAAGGATTTGAACAGCAAACATCTGTAGAATAATGTATAAAATACTTTAAAAAATCAAAACTTATAGTGAGAGGGATTTTCTGGCTGTATTTAAGACCTCTGATAACCATGAAAGAAACTGGAGCTTACTGAACAAGGGATAATAGCCAGCTCATAATTCTACCCTAAGATTTTGACCAGGACAACTAGAGCATTTTGGTCTCAATATCTTAGATTGCCATGCATTTCAAAGAGTACAAAAAAAAAAAAAATAGGCAAGTCACTCTATAATAAATCAAGAAAAAAAGAATGTAAATTGGGTTGAATTTTCTTTATTTAATTGACACAACCGACAAGCATAATCTATTTAATAGAAATTTAAAATGAAACCATCATAGGATAATTTTTGGTAACATTCAGAATCACTATCATTTCTTAAATTGAGTATATATGTACATATTTAAAAGGCTAGAAAAAATGAGGTCAGAAAATACCGAGCATGAGCCAATTACATAGTATCTTGTAGCTAGGAATTTTGCTTTTAATTTAAGCAAAACTCAAAGATGTTTGGAAGGTTTTGAGCAGAGGACTTGTGTGATGTCATCACGTCCTTGGAAGATCACTCTGGCTACTGAGTTGACAGTAGACTCTAGCAGTTGGAAACAAAGACCATTATTATTGTTACATAGACTGTCTCAGTAATTCATCTATGTAGTATGGTGGCTTGACCTAGAATGAGAGCAGGGAATGTGCAGAGAAGTGGTCATCTTGTGGGTGTGTTTTGAAGATAGATTTGCCAAGGGGTATTTCTTGAAAGATCAGATGTGGAGTGCTACAGAAAGAGAGGGGTCAAAGATGGATATCAGAATTTTTTTCTTCATCAAGAGGATGGAGTCACCACCAACAGAAATTGGGAAGGCAGAGAAGATATGGGGTATGATTGAGTTCCGATTTATACACTTAAGGTTAAAATGTATATAAGATGTTCTGGTGAAAATGTGTGAGCAGGAAGTCAGTGATATGGCCCTGGGAGTGGAGAGGGATGTGACCTAGTATGTAGAGGCTATTTAAAGTCAGGAGAGTAGAGAAAATGTAGGGAGGGCCTATTGATAGAAAAACAAAGAGAACTAAAGATTGGAGCCTAGAGTTGCTCCAAATTACACATCAAGGAGAGGGATGCCTGGTTGGCTCAGTGGGTTGGGTCTTCGACTTCAGCTCAAGTTATGATCTTGTGGTTCATGGGTTCAAGCCCCATGTCGGGCTCTGTGCTGACCACTCAGAGCCTGGAGCCTGCCTCAGATTCTGTGTGTCCCCATCTCTCCCTGTGCCTCCCCCACTCATACTCTGTCTCTTTCTCAAAAATAAATAAAATATAAAAAAAAATCAAAGAGAAAAGGATAAAGCATTAAGAGATACTGAATGAGAAAACTAAAGGGTGTGATGCCCTTAATGTGATGCATTGAGGATGAAGGAGTTATAGCTAAGTCAAAAGATGCCAAATAGTGTGAGGACTGAGAATTGATCCTTGGATTTCACAAGATAGAGCTTATGGCAGATTTTGGAGCACAGCTCCATTCCGGGGGAGTGGTCAGGCAAAGCTTACTTGGAGGGCGTGAAAAAGACAATAAGAGCATAAGAATCCAAAGCAGTATGTATGGAAAATTCATTCGAGGTATTTTGTTATAGTGAGGATCAAGGAAAGGGGCAACTGTTGGTGGGGAAGCAGAGTAGAGAGAACATTCTTTAAGATGGGAGACAGGACACCATATTTGTATAATAATGTGAATGATCCAGCAGAAAGAGAAACTTTGATAACATAAACGGGCAGGGGGAGGGAGGCTAACTGAGTGGCTCAATAAGTTAAGTGTTCCAACTCTTGATTTTGGTTCAGGTCATGATCTCATGGTTCATGGGATCTAGATAGGAGCTGTACGGTTTATATTTGTCATAGGAGGCTGGAGTATGTGGCTGCAGACGATGATTGATGGGTGCAATTGCCAGTAGGTGTCTGTGAAGTTTCTCTTTTTATCAGCAAAGCATCACGGTCATCTGCTGAGTCAATGTGGGAAGGAAGTAGGACACTGGAGAAGAGGGCATAAGGCATGAAATGATCACGTGAGTGCGGGAAAGTAAGTGGAAAAGGACGTGTAATCTGATCACCAGGTAGCCCTTGAGGACTGAGCTCATGTTGATGATCATGAATTAGAGGGAACACCAGCCAGGTGTTCCTGCCTTTTTCTCCAGCCCTGATGCATTGCATGGGTGCAGTTGCAGAGCAGGGCAGGGAGGAAGTTGAAAACAGAGCAAAGCAAAAAAGGAGCACGAATGAGTAAGATGCATGATGCAATAAGAAGAGAATTCTACTGTCCTAGCTTATAATTATATGTTTAATTTCCTTCCTTGTTTTACTTCTTTCTCTTCAATCTTTTGGTCTTTTCAGAGCAACATATTCCCTCAGAGACACCAAGCAGCTCTAGGAAAGAGCCTGTCCTCTCAGAGAGTTTATTTTCAGAGATTTTATTCTGTGTTGGTCTTCAGTATTTTCTCAGAAAATTGTTTTTCCTCATTTTCTTCAGTTAACTTAAAACAAGTCATGGCATCTCTGACCGATCTTGGTAGGTATCATCAAAATGCACCTTGGACCTGTCCCTGATACATGGTTGATAGCTAGAGTCTCTTCAGTCTACAGAGAGACACATAGACTCCCATTCTTATTACCATTTTTTTCACATACATTAATGGTAGTAGTTGTTATGTCTAATAGTTACTGGGTTCTTTTGACATTACTTTTAAATTACTGTTCCTGTTTCCAGGTGTAAGAAGCGCCACTCAGAGGGGTTAAGCCTCACTCTTAGCTGGTCATAAGACTCCTGTATTACAGAAGGGATTTTCTTTTTGCCCTGTTGATAATCAGACTATCTCTACAACGATTCGATAATATTTTTGCCTATAATTACCTTCATAATACCGAACCTTTAAGTCAGTGCCATTCACCATGGCCTATGCTGACCACAGATCGCTGCTTTCGGGCCAACTTCTCAGCTCTCGACCAGAGATAATGCGCGTGGCAAGATGTTCTATTGCGGCTTTCATGGTCAGAAGTACTCTTGAATCCTCTTTTATCCTGACTTTCACTGAGTGAGCATATGCTCATTTATCATTCTTTCCCAAATACTGAATAATGTTTTCCTATCATATGGGATGCCACTGTTATTTTTCAACTTATGAATCATTCTTTTCAGCCTTATTGCCTTGAGTGAGAATATTTATTCTATTTTTTTGTTGTTGTTGCTGTTGCCAAATCAATGAGTTTTAGAATATAATGATAGCAATTATTTCTACCCAAGTCCTCTGGACATCTGATCATTTGGCTGGAGTGTGCATGGTGATTCATTGTGTAACATAATTTTGCAGTAAAATGAGGGTGTTTTTGGCAAGAGCATTACGGAAAAGCCAACAGGATTCTGAGACTGTGTAAGTACCTCTTGGTTCAGATTTTTGTCTAGTAATTTTAAATTTTGAGACTGAATGTTTAATTGGCGCATTATATCCAGACACAATGAACATAATGAAGCTATAATTAAAATTTAATTATAATTAAAACTCATTGCAATTAAAAGAGGAAAACAGCCTGCACATTTATTTCAATGTTCTGTTGCATAAAATTTTAAATAATTTTTAGTTTTCACTTGAAAGATAGACTTTCTAAAACATGAGTAAACTTGAAGATCATAGTGGACTTTAACTTTTAATTTTTTAATGTTTTTATTTACTTTTGAGAGTCAGAGAGAGACAGCACGAGTAGGGGAGGGTCAGAGAGAGAGGGAGACACAGAATCCGAAGGCAGCCTCCAGGCTCTGAGCTAGCTGTCAGCACAGAACCCGACGCAGGGCTCAAACCCACAAACCGTGAGATCATGACCTGAACCAAAGTCGGACGCTTAACGGACTGAGACACCCAGGTGCCTCTGGACTTTAACTTTTAAAACAAAATCTTTTTCTTTAATCTTTGTTGAGAGAGAGACAGAGCGTGAGCAGGGGAGGGACAGAGAGAGAAGGAGACACAGAATCTGAAGCAGGCTCCAGGCACTGAGCTGTCAGCACAGAGCCGGACGTGAGGCTCAAACTCACAGATGATGAGATCATGACCTGAGCTGAAGTTCCACACCCAGTCAACTGAGCCACCCAGGAGCCCTTGGACTTTAACTTTTTAAAAAGAAGTTTCAAATGTTTTTGTTTTGTTTTGATTTTGCTATTGTTGTTGCCTGTTTCTTAGCTCTTGCTTTGAAAAAAATTCCCCCTCCTTCTTTGTTACCTTTAGTTTCTGGGTTTATAACTTTGAGGTCAAGGGTTCTGACTCCCTTGAGCAGGAACATCTGACGTGAATACTAAACATGACCAAGACCTCAATACTCAAGAAGCTCAAGAAGCTGACTTCAAAGATTTAATCTTCATACGTTCAAATTAAGGCCACACAAATGAACATGAAGCAAAACGATATGCACTGTTCAAAATTGTACGGGATTTCTCAAATCTACCAAAACTAAACAATAAACGTGTGCGTTATAATGGTGTGATCACACACTTCTAGCCGGTTTCTCCAGTTATTTATGATAATAAAAGTTAGATCCAATTGGGTTTACTTGTTCTTCTCATTATCTTTCCTGCTTAAAAATTTCTCTGAATTTTGTGGCACAAAAGAACTCTTTTGTTATTCTCGGGGAGTCCATGGCCCAGAGATTCAGGGAGACCAGAGTAGGGAGGACAGTCTCTGTCCTGGATATCTGCGGGCTGGGGGCACAGCAGAGAAGACCCTGGTGGTTGGGAGAAAGGACACCTGAGGAGGAAGCCCACTTGCTCCCCCAGTCCTGATGCCTTGGACTAGCATGACCTGAAAGGTAACACAACTGAGGAATTTTATCTCAGTATACAACTGTAGCCTCTCTAGAGCACCTGACTAGCTCAGTTGGTAGAACAGGTGACCCTTGACTTCAGGGTCATGAGTTCAAGCCCCACACTGGGGATAGAATTCCCTTAAAAATAAAAAAGAAGCAAAGACAGCCTTTCCTCCTTACTTGGGCTTCTCCCAGCATACTAACTGGACTCTGGACTCTGGGAAAGAGCATGTTGAGGTGGGGCCTCAAGAAAGAGCTTCCAGTGGCACCACGCAGAGGTTCTATGTCTTTTTCTGAACTAGGCTCAGAATTCACAGGGTTGATTCCATCCATTGCACTCTCACAGTCACAGGAGACAGAAGCCCACTCCAGATTCAAGGGGAGAGGACATAACTCCACCTCCTGCTGTGAAAAATGACAAGGTCGCCAGGTACAAGAGGGCTTGGAGAGGCCAATAATGTTGCAGCCACTTGGAAAATACAATCTACAACACTCTCACATTATCACCATTGCTTTCACCTCCCAGTGTGCACGGTAACATGTATACAGAACATGCCGAAACACCACGTATAAAACCATGCCTATGAATACAGCACAAACGTACTGCACTCTGCCCTGAGCCTCCTTAGGCCACTACCTGGCACTTGACTTATACTTGGCATATCTTCTGAAGTATTTATAAGAAAACCCATAATTATGCCCTGACAACGCTTTTCTTGAGCAGGTTAACAGCACTTTTATTTCATTTTATATTTAATTTTATGTTTATTTATCTTTGGGAGAGAGAGACAGAGGACAAGTCAGGGAAGAGCAGAGAGAGAGGGAGATACAGAATCTGAAGCAGACTCCAGGCTCCGAGCTGTCAGCACAGAGCCTGACGTGGGGCTTGAACTCATGAATGGCAAGATCATGACCTGAGCTGCAGTCAGATGCTCAACCAGCTGAGCCACCCAGGCGCCCCAGTTAATAGCATATTTAGAGCAAAGTTGTACCACTGGAGATGAAATTCAGGGTCAAGGATCTTAGTCCAGACAAACAGTGGTGAATAGCTTTTAAAGTGAAATGGAACTAGCATGCTAGAATATATTTATGATATATGATATCATATATGATATATGTGATATAGCATATATATGTAATTGTATTATTAAGATATAAATCTCATATATATGTAATTAGATTATTGAGATGGAACTGGAGCAGATATGTGATATTTTTGTAATATTTTCTATATGCCCTGAATTAATGATATTTCTTTTTTAAAAAAAAAATTTTAATGTTTTATTTATTTCTAGGAGAGAGAGAGAGAGAGACAGCGTGAGCAGGGGAGGGTCAGAGAGAGAGGGAGTCACAGACTGAAATAGGCTCCAGGCTCTGAGCTGGTAGTCAGCACAGAGCCCGATGCGGGGCTCGAACCCACGAACCGCGAGATCATGACCCAAGCGAAAGTCAGACGCTTAACCGACTAAGCCACCCAGGCGCCCCTGAATTGATGATATTTCAAAAAATCTATTATAAGAAAAATATTCAACAGCCTGTTACAACACACATTTGCCAATTCCCATGTCCACATGCATGAAGAATTTGTGTACACATATGTGTCTGCTGAGAGCAATTCGCTTTGCTTAGCTTGTACTTTATAGTGTATTATATAGAATTTACCTCACACTGATCAGAGTGGCTCAAATGAACAAATCAGGAGACTCTAAATTCTGGTGAGGATGTGGTGAAACGGACACCCTCCTACACTGTTGGTGGGAATGCAAACTGGTGCAGCCCCTCTGGAAAACAGTGTGGAGGTTCCTCAAAAAATTAACAACAAAACTCCCCTAGCACCCAGCAATAGGACTGCTAGGAAGTTACCCAAGGGATACAGGAGTGCTGGTGCATGGGGCACATGTACCCCAATGTTCATAGCAGCACTCTCAACAATAGCCACAACATGAAAGAGCATAAATGTCCATCAACGGACGAATGGATCAAGAAGATGTGGTTTATATAAACGATGGAATACTCCATGGCAATGAGAAAGAATGAAATCTGGCCTGTGTAGCAACGTGGATGGAACTTGAGGGTGTTATCCTGAGTGAAATAAGTCAGGCAGAGAAGGACAGATACCATGTGTTTTCACTTATAAGTAGAACAGGAGAAACTTAACAGAGGACCATGGGGGAGAAGAAGGGGAAAAATAGTGGGGGAGAGGGAAGGAGGCAAACCATGAGAGACTCTTGAATCCTGAGAACAAACTGAGGGCTGATGGGTGTGGGGGGGAGGGAAAGGGGGATGATCGGCATGGAGGAGGGTACTTGTGGGGTGAGCACTGGGTGTTATATGGAAACCAACTTGACAATAAACTATGAAAGAAAAAATAAAAAAAAACCTCCCAAAAAAACAACAAAAAAAAAGAAAGAAAAGTTAATAAGTTCCAAGACTGAAATTATCAGATGACACAAACTAGACAGTAACAAGTGTGTATTAGTTATTTTGTAATTTATATTCAAAATTGGAGAGGTGATTTGCAAACACCTCATAATAAATCCTGAACTAAAAAAAATATATATGACATACATTGGATCTATGGAAACATACAGAAGACTACCAAGCTATATACTTTTTTTTTTTTTTTTTTTTTTTTTTTTTTTACCAAATAAAACTCCCTTCCTGTTTTGGAAAATTTTTGTAGCTCAAGCGAATATATGCATGTAATTAATTGGATCGCCGAAACCTGATTTATATGATAAAATTAACAAAATTATATTTACTGAGACTAAATTACCCTTTAGGATACTGAATAAAATAGTGGGATTGTACCTGCAATTGGCTTATTAAAATGTAAAGGGTAATCAGTAAACAACAACAAAACTATTATATTAGGTGCATTGATGGCATCTAAGCTTAGCTGAAAGTAATAAAATGTTTTTGGTGCAGGAAAGATTTCTCATTTTTGATATGACACCTTTACTGGAGATTAAAATTCATGCGGATATCAACATTGTCTAAAGAACATCTATCTTTTCGAAACTATTTTGCAAATCACCCAAATAAAATTCTGACACAGCATCGCCTTTTTTCGCCTGGGTGGAGTCAAAAGTTACTTGCTCTGATCTCTCTTCATCTCTATTTTATTACTGCGTATACCATATGCCGTGCTGTGTTAGTACGGTTCTTATATGTGTTATTGATTATTCATTGAGGATAAGATTCATTCCTTGAACATCATTTTGTCCCCAGTGTTTACCACTATGAATAACAATTTTCTATCAACAGGAACACTCACTCAAATATACTATTTGGTTGAATGAATACATGTTAATTCACTTTTGAATCTGCTACAGAAACTATCAGTTTCCTAAAAGGTTTTGTCTGGTAAACTTTATTTTATTAGGTGAATTCGCATCATCCAATGAAATAACTCAATAAAAGCCATGTTTCAGGCATTTTGTAACCCAGGCTTGTACTGGAAACCCAATGAGAATTGCTTTCTTGAGTCACAGTGCTTCAAAGGCTTTCAGAATGATGCAGTCCTTACCGTACCTAAATAAGTAAGACAAGCTGAACATGTATCTACTATATTCACATTTTCCTCTTAGATATTTAGCACTATCCCGTGGACTCTTTGTTCACCTTGCGTTTTCACACTAAATTCATACAGATGATCACTCCACAAGATGGGGAGTTGTTTTCAATCATTTCCGTGCCTTCTGAGTTCTCGGCTGGGAGATTATACTGCTGGTCGTGGTGACATGCACCTACTTCTCATAGTTCCTGCTATTATGAATAGCATTGCAATAAACAGCCTTATGTATACATCTTTAATTTTCAGCAAGTTTATCTTCAGAATAGATTCTCAACGAAAGGATTGGTTGCATTCTACATTGAGCTCTACTTCTCAGATTCCTTTGTGTGGATAAAGACTCAGAAGTGGGATTGCTGGATAATGCAAGTGCTGTGTGTTTAGGTTTTTGAGGACTCTTTTTACTGTTTTCTATAGTGGCTGCACCATCTTACGTTCCCTCCAACAGTGTATCGGGGTTTCAATTTCTCCACAATCTTCAATGTTTTTTTCTTTCTTTTTATAATGGCCATTTATAACAGGTTATAGTCCGTGCCCTGTGACAGTTGGGTGTTCTGGTGTGTAATGCGAGTGCCTGATCACTGAGCACCACTCCAGAGATGGCCGCCTTGAATAAACACGCTGTCAGCCACTGGCTAGATAGAGATCCAGGCCACTCCCCACTCAGGCTCCTTTGGTTAGAGACCTCGGTTGACATTGATAACTGAGCACTTGTGCCACTTGTTTTTTTTTCTCTTCCTGCACTTTGACTCCTGCTTTTCTGTTTTAAATTCACAAATAAACAGTGAGCTTGGAAACCCTGGACCCCTACCCTTGACCCGGGTGAAAACAGAACCCCAGGTCTGTGCTGCCTATGTCCCTGTATGGGGGAGGCCTCCCGGTGTGGCCCCAGGTGTGCTGTGTAATTTCCATACCCTGAAAAATAAGGCATATTCCTTATTTCCCCCAAAGTTTCTTGATGGTCATTGTAGAGGGCATCTAGTAGTTCTAAGAACCACCAGGGACAGACCATTGACTATGTGAGTTATTGATAGATAGGCTGAGATTAGCAGGATATATGGGTGTGAGATGTTATCTCATTGTGAGGTTGCATTTCCCGGATAATCAGTGGTATGCATAGTTTTCCTTGATAAAGTTGCTAAACTAGAAGTATATACAAGGTAAAAGCTGTATTGCCAGATTTTCAAAAGTACAGAATTTGGAAGGATTAAAGGCATGAATGAAATGGGTGGCCAGAACTAGGTCTTAACTGGCTCACCACCTGAGTTTCTTTGGCAGTGTCAAGACCAAACAGACAGAGTTTTCTCAGTGGAGGCAATGTTAGCAAGAGGTGTTCAGAGTCTAATGTGTGTTATATAAAAACCCCTCAGTTCCTGTTTTTGATCTTAGGTAGAGATTGTGATACTTTTCTTTTCTAATCTGTAAATAAAATTTCAACATGTATGTCTTGCCATGAAAGCCCTTTCTGGAGTTTTCTGTTCGTGAGTTTATTTAGAAATCTATTCGTAGCTGTATCTGCACTCTCAGAGCTAAATGGAAGTTATTGGTCAAGAAGTATGACCACCATCTTTCCAAATGAGAACCTGTTAAGCCTGGACGTTTTATAGCTTACTACGGTCAGAGACTATGGGTTTATGGGCTAGAAACACATCGCAGTTCAATATTTAAGTGAAACAGGGAGAGCCAGCTTCATGAAAGGGCATTTAAGAGACAGTAAGAGCTTATATGACATAGGTCCTAATGATGTGGGGAACACAGGTGTGAGAAACAAGCCCACTGAACCAATCAAAGGAGGATCATGAAGATTGGGGAGCACAGTGAAGTGAGGCTTTAATCAAGGGTCTTGCAAGAGCAGATCCCTGAGAGACAGGCACACTCAGGGCAGTTACAGCAGATCATTTATCTCCCACTGCGCAAAACCCTCCCCTGGTTCCTCATTGGCTGAGTACTGCAGAGGTTACAACCTTACCTGGAAGTCACCTATGCCCATCTAAGGCAAAAAGGAGTCTGATGGAACATTTCTTAGGTGATGAAGACTTCAGTTTTCCGGCGCCTGCTCATCGCAAAGCCCGCAAAAAATAAGCCCATGAAATTGAAGGGGAAGAAGAATCAGGAAGTGACGTGTCTAAGGGTTTGGGACTCCATTGTGGAGAAGAGGGTGTTCATACATGATTCCAGTAGGTTGTAAACCTATTGTTAACTAGACAGCACAGCTTTTATTTGGTATTTCTGAAAATGGATCATCTCACTTACTTCTCATAAGAGGCAAAAGGGAAATGGAGACAAAATTAAATGTCCTTATAACTCAGCCCATGGACTAACACTTGATGCCGACAGAGTATAACATTCCTCCAGGAGGAATGCTTTGCTTAACGTTAATGCTTTGCTACAGGGAAAAGCAACCTTAGCTTGACAATAACTCGACCTCCAGGTTCCAAAGAGTCTTTTTTAGCATGCAAAAGTCCTTTTGGAGACTTTCCCTTGCCTTCACCTCCCCCAGCTCCCAAGTATATAATCCATCACTGTTCACAATCCGGGGCAGCTCTTTTTGCCCATGAGTTCTGCCTCCTGCTTTAATAAAAACACCTTTTTGCACCAAAGGCATTTCAAGAATTGCTTTTCGACCATCGGCTTTGAACCCCAACATTTTCCACATCACTAACAATAACCCATGAACTAGTCAACCAATATTTGGCTCTATATGTTTTCAATTGCTTGGTCAATCCAGTTAGTGGCATTTCTTATCGCTTAGTGAAGAAGTTTACTAAATCCATTTATGGGATAATAAGAACCTTATATTTGAGCAGATCTTTTGCAGGAAAGAAACCAGTAGGCTTCTACATGCTTGAAACACAGCTCTGACACTGCTGTTTCCCACACTTTGTTTAACCTTTTTTCACTTTGTTAATCCTCATTTTCTCTGGAAACATATAAACAGATATAATTCGTTGCACATGCTACTATCGTGCTTTTTGCTCCAATGTTCACAAAAAGTTAAACAATCATCATGTTTTCAATTAAAGTCATAAATACCATTTTTTACCTTACTGGATCTGTAGATACTTCTATGACTTCATTTTCTAGAACTGATTGTATTCTGCCTGCCTCCAGTTATTGGACTTTTTGTTCTCCATCTCCGCCAAAAACAAAAACGAAAGCAAATACAAAATAACAAAAAACACATGTAAGAAGAAGCAAGCCTGTTGGAATTAATTTCAGTTTATGATTAATTATATACATATATATACTTGTTTTATAATGTTTCACCATTTGAAATAGTTTAATTTTTATTCATTATTTGAACATTGGATTCTTTCCTACAATAGATAAATAAAGTCAATATTCACAATATTAACAGCTCTGAATTGGCTAGCTTTCTATTTGTATCAGTCATGGCTGGGTAGTATTTATTCTCATAGTTAAGAAAACCATTACTTATAGGGGGTTCCTGGATGGCTCAGTCAGTTAAGCATCTGACTGTTGATCTCAGCTCAGGTCTTGATCTCAGGGTCCTGAGTTCATCTTCTGTGCTAGGCATGGAGCCTACTTAACAAAAAGGAAAAGAATATTGTTACTTATAGCCATTAATGACCTATTACCTTTTTTAATGGTGTTAGTCTTTGCTGTTGTTGTTCTGTGGTTGTGGCTATGGTTTCTATCAATTTTTCCAGATCATTGTGTCATTATGATCTGTGAACACTAGATAAACCATGAACATTCTTTCTCATTACATGACTTAATGGCTTTCATTTTTAATTTTATTTCCATTGGAATTTGGGAGTTTTTCGGTATGAGAAAGAAATGACCTTTCCATTACAACACCTCAAAGGGAAGCATACCAAAATCCAAGCCATAGCTAAGTTGCTGTAATTAGTGTACTAGTCTCTATCCATGCTCATAAGCGAAGTAAAATTGTGTTTTTCTGACATTTGACAAAGGTATAGGAGAGACCTTGTGTTGTTAGAATTAAATGTTTTGCTATGTGCCAATATATTCAGTGGCTATTCAGACAATTATGACTTTTTTATGACAACCCATTAATTGTATCCGAAAAAAATTATACCCTGAACTGATGTCAATATTCAACTGCAGACACAGAAGAGACCTGGAGATGCTAGCTCATTACCCCTATTACCATCATCATTATGAGATTCTTATTTAGAATATCTTTAATATCCAAATGAGCAGCAAAAGTTTGAATCTGTAACATCTGGCGCTTTTTTGCTGGTCACCCTGCTCATTGCTCTTCCCCAGGGAAGTCTCCTGTCTCAGAATTCCTGAGGTTCTTTCATTGTGATAACTTTAAACATGGCTGGAAAGTCTCCAAAGCTCCTTCCATAAATAGCAGAGTCTAATTTCTCTTCCCTTGAATGTGGACACTTGTAGTGAAAACAATGATGCAAAATTAAAATCGCATTACTTCTAACATTAGGTTAGAAAACAATTACCCTGCTTTTACATGGCACTCTCCCCTTCTTCAGATACGTGCTTATTAAGCCAACATGGAAGGAGCAGGCCTGCCCTAATGCCACCGTGCACGAGGGGCCACAGGGAAGGACGCATATGAAAGATGCCCCAGGAGCATTGCTTCCCAGCTGACTGTCTGAGCATCAACCCTTTTTAGCTCCTTCCGGACGGGATTCAAGGCTGCCGTAATTACTGCAACTTTAGCAGAAATTACACTAATCCTCTCTTCCCGGTCCAAATTCCGGATCCACAGAATCTGTAAACATAAAAGATGATTGCTATGTGCCAGTAAGTGTTAATTTGTTTTGCAGTCATAGAAATAGAAATTTCTCTAAGATAGGTTCTTAAAAACCTTATCAGCCCATGGATACCACAGGCCCCTTTGCCCACTCCTTCTCCTATATCTTATTTTAAATCAAGTTGCCGGGCACCTGGGTAGCTTATTTGGTTAAGTGGCCAACTCTTGGTTTCGGTTCAAATCATGATCTCATGGTTTCTGGGTTCGAGCCCTGCATCAGGCTCCATGCTGCTAATGAGGAGACTGTGATTCTCTCTCTCTCTCTCTCTCCCCCGCCTCTCTCTTCTGTAAATAAATAAATAAACCTTAAAAAAGCAAAATAAATCAATTTGCTAATCAATAATGGTATATTAAAGCACATATGTGAACATTAAACTAACTTCTATTGTAGAAGCTAAGTGTGAAGTTACTGATTTTTCCCTATGTTTTGAACATGTTTAATTCCAATAAAACATAACTTTTGTTTACATTTTTAAGATAATTATGCCTTTGTCTTTTCCTTTTTAGTCACTAATTGTGATGGGATAAAGCCCTTAAGTGTCATCTGAGATAAATTTTATAAGCACATCCTTCTTTCTAAGTTCATCCTTTACTCATTATCCAGAAAGGTGAGTGTTCAGCAATGAATACCAAGTGCCGTTGGATGTTTACAAAGATGAGGAATGACAGAGACTGCAGGCCATTTGACATGGCTGGTGGTAGCCTTGGTGAGGTGCCCTTAAATGGAATTTCCAGAGATCCAGTGGATTGAAGGATTTATAAGGTAGAAAAAATAAAGGGAGGGAGCAGAACTAAGTCAAAATTTTAGCTGTGAAACTGAGAAGTAAAGCCACAATTTTAGGCAAACATGGAACCAAAAGAAGGCATTGATTTTCATTTTGTTCTTTTTTAAGATGACGGATACTTGAGGACATTTACACTTTTTATTGTAGGACTCAGGGGAGACAGAGGTTGGCAATATAGGACTTAATAAAGACAGAAAAGAGATCAGGTCCCTTGATTCAGGGTAAATGAGCTTCCTACTGAAGGGTTTGGTTTAGGGACAAGAAAGGATGTCCCTTTCATTATAATAGGAAATGAGAGTAAATATTAAAAGGAAATAGAATATTACACTCAACTTGCTAAAAATATATGAATCTTAAAGTATTGACAAAATGAAAGGAAATAAAGAGTAGTCTAGAAAAAGTTTTCCAAAATGAAGGACTTGCGCTAGGATACTAAGGAATATGAGTTCTAGGAAGAAGACGGAAAAGCATTTCTATCTCGCTCTTCCAAGGGAAAACAAAAGCAATACAACTACGTAGGAAGACCCTCCTCCTCCATGGTTCATCAGGAGGTCTTGTTGCAGAAAAGTCCATCAGATGTCCTTCTTTCTTCTCTCCCACCGAAAGAAGTAAAAGGATGTTGGCATACCTTAATGAATTCAAAGCCCTCTATTCCAAGAATATAGTCATACTTTCTTGACAATGCCTCATATATCTTTGACACAGTGCAAATAGATAAATCTTCTTAATGAAGATCTACCAGTGCCTTTTTGTCAGGGCGTATATAATGATTGTCCACTTTACATAATCTGTTTTATAGCTACATAATGTACATTCTGTGCATGAACCCACAAATCTATGAATAAAAATCAAACCTAAATGTAATATTTTCACTTATGTTCCATTGCTTTGACACGTAAAGCTAATGGGTTAGTTTAACATTCCAAGAAAGTCTGTGGGGAGTGAAGAAGGACAATATTCCAGTGACCTTTCAAAGCTGTTTTTGCTGCGCATACGAATTCCTGAAGTATCTATTTTCCAGGTGGGTTTATCTCATCTCAAAAATATTATGGAATCCACGAGGTTCAGACCATCTCTTTACTGTCTTTGCTATTTGTAAAATTATTATCTTAGTTGATTAAAAGCTCCAACACTAACATAGAAGCCAAATCATGAAAATTTTACACTTGAGATATAAACATTTATGAAGCTTTGATTTGGAAATACTCAATTTTACTGACTTGCATTGTGCTATAGAAATAACTGCCCACCTCCACCAAATATCACCTGGACATTAGTTTCCAAAGAATTATTTGTTATCTAGATAGTCATCAGTTTTCAAGCATAAAGTAAATAACTTTAGTAATTTTTTTCTGGTAAACTTTATTACTATTATATTTTATTTCTTAATGTTATTCTGCATGAGTGACAGGAGTCTGCTAAAGATCTAGGTCATGGTCCATACCAAAATTCCCAAGTATCAGTATTTTGTGAAGTAGAACTGTAGTTCTCCGCATTTATCCTCACTCTCCCCATGTCCCCCCCTCCCGACACACACACTATTCAAGGAATAAAACAAAAATAAGGTGTAGAAAACTGTGAAGAAATGAACTCAAGTAAAAGGATGAGGGAATACGAGAAACTGAGTAGTCCCAGTGGATGCACACCGTCAGATAAAGGCGAGGTGGAAAAACGTCGGAACAAGTCTAATGGCTATTATTTGAGAGTTAAAGACTATAACCTGTGGGTGCAAAGGTAGCAAATCCGTCTACAGGGGGCAGTACTGACAAGGCTCACCTACTATGAAAAAGTGGCACCATTGGAAGAGCCACTGGCTTTTCAACTAATTAGTTGTTACAATCAACAATTCACTCAACTCTTTGAAGTTCAGTTTCTTTATCTACAGAATGCCAGGGATTGGTTAGATATTTTAGAAGCTTCTAATATATATAAACCTACTTACATATATATATATATATATATATATATATATATATATATATATTGGACTTACTAAAATTTTTAGAATATTTACCTCTGTTTATAAGGGATATTGGTCAGTGATTTTCTTTTCGTGCAATTTCTTTTTCTGGTTTAGGTATCAGAGTATTCAGCATCATAGAATGAATTGAGAAGCATTCCCTCCTTTTCAATTTTCTAGAATAGTTTGCATGTTAGGTGTTTCTTAGAATTTTCATTGAAGCCATCTGGACCTGGTGCTTATGGGAAGGATTTTAACTACAAATTCAATTCCTGTGATACATAACATTCCACTCAATTTTTATTTCTTCTCAAATATGTTTGGTTACTTATTTAAGTCATTGTTCAATTTGATCTAAGCTAACAAATTTCTTGTTAAAAAATTAATCTTATGATTTCCTTATTTTTCTTTTAATACTTAAAGATTTTATAGTGATATCTCTTTTTTGAATAAGTATTTTGATAATTCTTATCTTCTCTTCTCCCCTACACTGTCTAGCTAGGAGTTTATCAATTTTATTGATATTCTTAATGGACCAGATTTTATTTCATAGATGATTTCATTTGTTTTCCTGTTATCCAGTTCATTATTTCTTCTTTTTATCTTTATTATTTTTTTCTGCTTACTTAAGTTTGCTTTGCTTGATTTGATATTTTTCTAGTTTCTTAAGGTAAAAGCTGAAGTCATAGATTTTAGGCCTTTCTCTTTTTCAATAAAGAATTTATTAGTATAAAATTCCCTATATATACTGCTTTAGCTGTATCTCACAAATTCTGTATATTATGTTTTCATTTTCTTTCAATGAAAAATAATTTTTAATTTCCCTTTGCCCAATGGGTTATTCAGAAATGTGTTTCATTTCCAAATGTTTGAGGATATTTTTCTGCTACTCTTTTCTGTTAATATTTTACAATTTAATTTCATTTGAGTTCTAAAGCTTACTTTGTATCATTGAAATCCTCCAAAATTTACTGATGCTTGGTATTGGCAAGTATTCTGTGTTCACTAAGACTGTATTCTAATGTATGTAATGTTCCAGAAATGTCGATCAGTTCAAGTTTGTTGAGAGTTTGGCTTTTAGTCTTCTTGGTCCTTGAGGATTTTCAGCCTCCCTGGTCTATCAATTACTGTGAGATGGGTGTTGGAGTCTTTGACTATAATTGTGCATATGTCTCTCTCCTTTCTATGGCCTTGTGTATGGATGTATAAATTATTGTGTCATCTTGTTGATTAGACATCTGAAGGTAATCAGAAAAAGTGAACAAAAACCTATTATCTCAATTGCCCTTGGCTAAAGTTGAGCATATTTAAAAGGAAGGTGTTCTCTCTCTCTCTCTCTCTTTTTTTTTTTTTTTCCTGTTGAAGACATTGAGCTCATAGACACAAATTGATGATTTAAAAGATGGAAGATGGAGAAGCAATTTAAGTTAGTGGGGGAAGCCCTGAGGGCAAGTGGAGGAGTCAGAGTACTGGGGAGGACTCTCCTGAGACCCAGAGTTTGCCCAATAGCCTAACCAGAGGTGGCCAAAATGGGACATTGCAGAGCTGAAATATCAAACATTGAACGGGTGTTACTGTGGATGTATGGCATAAATATTTCCTAGAAGTGATTCATCAAATCTACATTAAAGTCTGCTTTTATTTTAACTCTCCCTGTTCAAATAGCATCTTTTTTGCGCAGTTCAGAAAAGTTTTGAGTTTCAAGTCTGAGTCACCCTGGTGATGCTGAGATATGGCCCAAATGCAAGACCACAGTCAGTGTCGGCCATCACAATGGGGGTGCCTGAGACTTAAGGTAATTTAGGAAGCTTTGGATTTCCCCAAACCATGGAATTTAGGGCTGGTGGCATTCACATCAGTCCTCACTGGGAGACAAAATTGAAGCAAAGAAAAAGATTTTTAATCATTAAGCACACTAGATTTGCTCTTTTCAGAAGTGGGTACAATTGGAAAGAAATTTAATTAATTGTTTTAATTTAAAGTAAAATTCCCGCAAAATATACTGCTTTCTACACTCACTATAGGTAATCCCAAAGATAAGGCATACCACTGGTGACAGTGAATAATTTTGCCATTGGTCTGGTCAGACATTTTCTGGTTATAATTTTGAGAACCACAATATATAGGTTTATACATTTATTACACTAAGATTTCCACACATATGACTACAATGACTCATACGGTCATTTGAAGGAAATTTGCATTTAGCTGAAGGAAGCTCTTAAAGCCTTTACTTACATGGTTTGAGTTTTGTTTACAGCTTTCCATATGCCCCGACTTCAACAATCTGTCACACAGATTTAAAAAAAAATCATTTGCAGTCACCCAAATTTGCTTCAGCATGGCAGATATCTACCCAGAAATGTTTGAAGAGAATTAAAATGAAAACCAGCACATTAGAGTACACTGAGTATGAATTAAAGTATGCTATCTTCTTTAAATGGAAATTTTCTGAGGAACAGATGGGCTCTTTTCTAAAATCAGTAGTATTCACTGAACTACAGGATCCTTGAGTCACTCAGGACAACAAAGGAGAGCTGCCATAGGAAAATGGGAAAGATACATTGCACGGAGTGAAATACTCCCTGAGATGGAATATCCTTAGAACAAAGGGTAAAATAAGTAAGAACTACTAATAACTTAGAGAAATCTTGAAAAACTCTTAACATTCAAAACCCATGCTCCATTCAACCTGGGGAATTGGAGCTAGTTATGGACCATGAAACTTTCCTGAATTTGAAATTTATAAATGAAGTTTAAAAACAGGACAGACAAGGGGCACCCGGGTGGCAAGTCTGTTAAGTGTCCAACTCTTTATCTCCACTCAGGTCATGATCTCTTGGTTGTGGGATTGAGCCCATGTGGGCTCTGTGCTAACAGCACAGAACCTGGTTAGAATTTTCTCTCTCCCTCTCTCTCTGCTCCTCCCCTCCTCTCTCTCTCTCTCTCTCTCTCTCTCAAAATAAAGAAATACACTTAAAAAAACCGGGGCAGACAAAATTTCCTAATTCCTGGGAACTGATTCATGGGAATGTTAAGGCACTGGATTCATGTCTGCTGTAACACAATTTGGTTATTAGGCCCATTGTTTCACTTCGCTGAGCATTGGTCCTTCAACTAGAGACAGAGATAATGAAGGTACCTCCAGATAAGGTTGCAATAAGACTAATGAAAGAACAAAACACAGGTGTGAAAATATTCAGAACTAGTCACTGCACAAAGTCAGTGTTCAAATAATGTTTGCTCATGCGATGAGCAAATTCCTGACCCAAGGAAGTACACCTAATACCTTCTCAACTGGCTATGTGTGTGTAAATGTACCCCTTCCTGCCAGCCCATGTGCAGTGGGGATCATCTAACAGTGCCTGGTTAGAATTGGACTTCACGGTCGGATGGAGCGTGCTTTTCTCCTGCGGAAGTATATGATAAACTATCACTGTCATGTGATGGTGCATTGTCAGTAAAATCTAAAGTTCATTTAACTCAGCTCTGGATTGATAGTCACACCCCCAAAGCTCCCTAGTTTTCAGAAAGGCACAGGAGCCGCCCATCCTTGCACCTCCTGGAAGGGCGACCCTGGTCTCAGTGGAGTAGAATAGTGCTCTGTGACTATGCCAGGGTTGACATGTTGGTGGTGGTTCTTGTCCTATGCCAGCCCAGGCGACCTCCTTCTGGGCGTGGCCTTAGGGTTTCCTGTGAGCCAAGGACAACTGGGGGTAAAAAGTCTGATTCCCAACTCTCATTTGTCTGCACAGTACAGATGCTTTACAGGAGGGCTGAGTGCCAGCCCGCACCTAGAAATGCTGCCCACGCAGAACAGGGGACAAGTTTCACACGGGTGCCATTTCTGTCATTCATAATTCTCCACCTGTACACGAGAAAGAAATAGAGAATAATGGGAAGAGGAATATTATTTGCAGCTTTTGGGATTTACAAACAAATAAATGAAGGAAGGGAGGAATAAGTGAATTTGTCTCTGATCCACTGACGTATTTCTGGCACTGAGGACAGTGTCTGGCACAGAAAACTAGCTCAAAACCACGAGGTGCCTGAAACACTGGATAAGTGAAGTGGTCTGAGCACAAGCCTAAGGGTAAGTGCAATGCCCGCAATGTCCTCCATTTCCCCATGACGACAGCGCTTTGAGGATCCAAGGGTGATTAAGACACGATCCCTGCCATCAAGCAATTAATTCTCCTGAATTATACTGCCCAAGCTATGGTTATAAACCACTTTCTTGAGTTGGAATTTACGTACCAAAATTCCACCCACTGAAAATGTACCATTCAATGAGTCTTAGAAACTTCAGGGAGTCATGCAATCTTTAGCAAAGCTAAGTTTTAGATTTTCTGTGTCTGTTTTTCAGTTTATCTCTATTGCCAACCAACCCCCTCGCCCAGAACCATGAATTTGGTGGCTGTCTCTGTAATTGTGCTGTTTTTAGAAATTTCATATTAATAGAATTATATAGTAGACAGTCTTTGTGACTGGCTTCTTTCCCTTAACATAATCTTCTTGAGGCTTTTCTGTGTTGTTGCACATATCAGCTGTTTATTCTGTTTTATTAATGAGTGATATTTCAATATATCGGTATACCTCATATTGTTTGTCCATTTATGGATGATTTTGACTGTCATGAATAATGCTGCTGTCAACTTCCACCTGCAAGTCTTTGTGTAAACATAGGTTTTCATTTCTTTTGATTTATACCTGGGATGGAATTGTTGGGTCACTTGATAAATGTATGTTTAATATATTTAATATTTTAAAAAGCTGTCAAACTGTCTTCCAAAGTGCCATTTTCCATTCTTAACAGCAATAAACAATAGGTCTAGTTTTTTTTTTTATAAGTCCTTGTTAGCACATCTTTTTTTTTTTTAATTACAGCCTTCCTCGTGTGTATAAGAGGTATCTCATTGACACTTCAACTTGCCTTTCCCAAGTGACTAATAATGGGGAACATATTTTCATGTGCTTATTAGTTATTCTCATGTCTCCCTTGGTGAAATTATTTCACTTATTTTTTAATTTGACAAATGTATTGAGTTACAATTGTTGAATTATAACAGTTCTTTATATATTTCGGCTATGAGTTCTTTACCAGATGAATTATTTGCAAATATTTTCTCCTAATTTGATGACGTGAAGCTATCAGTATTATTTTATAGATAATGCTGTAGTGCCCCATCTACGAAGTCCTTGCCTATTCTGAGATAAAATCAGTTTCCTCCTGTTTTATTGTAGAAGCAGGGAAGTTGTAATCAGGTAGGGCCTTGTAGCCATCAGTTGCCCCTTAAACTTTTGTCTTTTCTCTCATCTACCACTTTTGACTTGACAATTCTTTCTCACATTTTTTATAATTCAAGAATAACTGGGACCCCTATCCTTATTTTAAGTAGAGTGACCTATCTTTTGTTTTTGTTTACTTCCTTTCTCTGTTATGCTGAGAAATTTCCTTGATGCAATGGTAGCGCCAACCATGTATGACAGCCAGGGTCCCCCTGGGACCATAGACCACAAAGGCACTTGTCAAATTAATCTGTAAGAAACGCATGTGGTATAAATACCATGTGGTGAAAACACTGAAGATATATTTTTTTAGCAAATTTCAGGTGTACAATACAGTACGAACTATAGTCACCATGCAGTGGATATAATCTCTATAATTTATTCATTCCTCATAACCAAACCATTGGATCCTTTGGCCAACGTCTCCCCGTTTTCCCCACCCCTAACTTCTGGAAAGCATCATTTTATCTCTACTTTTATGAATTAAACTTTCTTATAGTTCACATATAAATGGAATCATGCAATATTTGTCCTTCTGTGTCTGGCTTATTTCACTTAGCTGAAAGTCCTCCAGGTTCAGATGTGGAAAGAAGGGCCCACTGATGGATAAATGATAAACATATGATCTATGTAATGAATTTAAAGCATGAAGTAAGAAGAAAGAGGAAAGAGAAGCAAAGGGGAAGAGAGTGGGATGCAGGCATGGTATTCGTAGTTCACCTGAGCTGAAAGAGAGAGAGAACCAAGCTGTCAGGTGTGGGAGCAACGGATTCAAGCAGGAAGCCCAACATGAATGAGGCAAGTCTTTTATCACTTACTGTCATGGTAAAGCAAATGCCTAAAACTAGAGAAAGTACTGACTCCCCATATTTCATTTCCCTGATGGGAAGGAACATCAGACCCTGTTCAGGTGGGTCAGTGAGACGTGGGGGTCATTTCACTTTTGAAAAATCCCAAACAAAAGGCTCCAAAAGCTTCACGGGCCCTGAGGCAGGAAAGGGCTCAGAACAGTACTAGGTACTGCCCCAGAGTGGAGATGTGACTTCTGGATTTCCTGTTCATTCTCTCCACAAGGAGATCTCAACAGAATCAGAAGCCTGACTCCTCACATGGGGCATGTGATGCTCCTGGGTTTTCTCTTTCGTTCTGGCACATCTATCTTTGTTGATGATGTCCTTGTTGGTCAAAGCGACTCAGCAGAAGGAGGGTGTCTGTACCAGCACTCCGTGCTCTACCCCAGAGACGCACAGGCAAAATAGCCCAGGCTCACCATAGCTTTTATCTGAGTGTCTCAGGCAGCATATACCTGGAGCCAGATGGATTTTACTGGAGGGTGACCAGTTTAAGAATGACAAAACTTTCAATCCAGAGGTGATACAATCAGTGCCTTATGCAGAGACACGGTTTACTTGGTTCATCCATTCTTCCCTATGGAAATCTAGCAAAGATCTAGCATATCTTACAAGCTACTTCTACATTTTAGCAAAATGGAATATTCCATCATTTTCAGATTTTGGAAGAAAAACTGCTGTTGCCCTCATGAATAACATTAACAAGATTTTGTCAAATTAGTCTGACAGTAGTTAAGAAGTACATCAGAATAAGCTTGGATTCTTATTAACTGTAAAAATAAAATTAAATGTATAAGAAGGTATGAGTAGAGACATCTGTCTGCATAAGCAATTCAAGGAGATTGGAGATGTGGAATGAAGAGAAAAATTCTAAAACTGCCTTCATGTGCACCTGCTAATTCGAAATTTTGCTTTGTTAAACACAAACAAAATGACATATGGTTTTTATTCAGGTAGAGAAAAGAACTCAGCAAGGAGAAATAAAAAAGAATTACTGAAACAAATGTCCAAAGGCAGTGGGAACATGTGGTATCTTCTGAAAGCATGTATTCATTTTAAAGTAAATCTTAAGTTTTCATAGCTGGAAGGGGAAATTACCATGTATATGGCAGGACCAGAGCCGCTGATTTATTTGGGCGGGTACAGACATTACTCTTGCTTCCACAGGAGAGCTGAGACAGAGTCTTCATAAGACCTTCAAAATTGGCACCTCTTTCTTCAAACTTGAATATCTTTCTCGGACTTTCTGGTGTACTTTTGAAGACACATATAATAAATTACTTTCCCCGAAGTATTACAGCCATGGGTATGGTAATTAGAGGGAAACAAATTGCAGTGGTCATTGAGTAAAATGATGAATCGGTCAGAACCAATGAGAGGCAGAAAACTCAACACAAAGACTGTGATGAACGACTAAACGATGTAAAGCTTTCTATGAGATGCGGCTCGAGAAGAACTCTACTTCCAGCCCCAGACAATAAACTCTTCAAGGTAGAAGTGGGGATGCACAGGAGAGGTAGGGAGAGATCTTTGTAAATTTTAATCTATCATGGCAGGTACTTCATTTTATGGCAAACAACAACAAAAAAAGAGCATCACTAGTCCCTCAACAAATTGCATATACGTCTTTAAAAATTGTATCCTTGGAGTGACTGGGTAGCTCAGTCAGTTAAGCTTCTGACTCTTGATCTTGGCTTAGATCATGATCTCACAGTTTGTGAGTTTGATCCCCACATCGGGGTCTGCACTGATAGCAAGGAGTCTGCTTGGGATTCTGTTTCTCTGTCTCTCTGCCCCTCCCCTGCATGTGCTCTGTCTCTCTCTCTCAAAATAGATAAATAAACAAAAAAAATTTTAATTGTATCTTTTATCTAATTTTTTTTCTGGGATATTACTTTTGACTTTTATTTTTTAAATACAGTTTCTTGTTTTATGCTATTTTTCTTTTTTCTTTTCTTTTTCTTTTTTTTTTTTTTTTTACAAATAGTTTATTGTCAAATTAGTTTCCACATAACACTCAGTGCTCATCCCCAAAGTGCCCTCCTCCATGCCCATCCCCCCTCCCCCCCACATCCATCAGTCCTCAGTTTTTGTCAGCATTCAAGAGTCTCTCATGGTTTGCCTCTCTCCCTTTCCCCCACCATTTCCGTCCTTCTTCTCCCCCTTGTTCCTCCGTCAAGTTCCTCCTAATCCTCCTATACGTGCAAACATATGATATTTGTCCTTCTCTGCCTGACTTATTTCGCTCAGCATAACACCCTCAAGGTCCATCCATGTTGCTACACATGGCCAGATTTCATTGTTTCTCATTGCCATGTAGTATTCCATGGTATAGATACACCACATCTTCTTGATCCATTCATCTGTTGATGGACACTTTGTTTTACGCTATTTTTCAATTAACATTATATTTAATATATCCATTTATTTAGCACTAAATGTTTTAGAATTGTATCAGAACTACCTCTAACTTGTTTATATTTAACAAATATGTCTATATAAATTCCTTTATCTTCTAATTTTATTCATTATTTTACTAAATGAATCACTTCTAATCAGTGAAAAGTTGAATTCTTAGAAATCCACTCTGTGTTTCTATTCTTTTAAGTTTTTGTTTGAATTCTAGTTAGTTAACATACAATATAATATTAGTTGTGGGTGTACAATGTAGTGATTCACAACTTCCATAGATCATCTGGTGCTCATCCTGACAAGTGCCTCCTTTATCCCCATCACTCATTTCACCCTCCCCTCCCTCGCCTCCCCACTGGGAACCATCAGTTTGTTCTCTATAGTTGTCTGTTTACATGGTTTTATAGTTTCCCTCCCTCTCTTTTTTCCCCATGTTCCCCTCTTTTGTTTCCTAAATTCCACATATGAGTGAAATCATATGGTACTTGTCTTTTCTGACGGACTTATTTCGCTTTGCATAATATACTCTAGTTCCATCCATGCACTTGCAAATGGCAAGTTTTTATTGTTTTTAATGGCTAGTGATATTCCATGTATATATGTATATGCTATATATATATAAAATAATGTATAATTATAATTATATAGCATAATTATACAGTTATATATTATATATTTATATATATTTTTATAATTATATATAGTATATATAATATATATTAGTATATAGTATATAATTATATACTAATCCAAAGGGGTACATGCACCCCAATGTTTATAACTGCAGTATCAACATTGGCCAAATTATGGAAAGAGTTGAATGGATAACCATTCATCAAATGATGGATATTTCAGCTCTTTCCATAATTAGGCCAACGTTGATACTGCTGTTATAAATATTGGGGTGCATGTACCCCTTTGGATTAGTATAGTTATATATAACCATTCATCAAATGATGGATATTTCAGCTCTTTCCATAATTAGGCCAATGTTGATACTGCTGTTATAAATATTGGGGTGCATGTACCCCTTTGGATTAGTATAGTTATATATAACCATTCATCAAATGATGGATATTTCAGCTCTTTCCATAATTTGGCCAATGTTCATACCGCTGCTATAAACATTGGGGTGCATGTACCCCTTTGGATTAGTATTTTTGTGTCCTTTTGAGAAATACCTTCTTCCTCCAAAAGTTAAAAATAGAATTACCCTACTTTTAAACTTTTAAACTTTTAAATTTTAAAGTAAAATGCCATTCCTTGGGTTCTTATTTCCTTCTCTACTATCTTTACAGTTTTAGAGTACATTAAATTCCTCCACATCTCAACACACAACTTTGTTAACTTTGTAGCACGGAATCACTTTTAATCTTATCCAATGGAAACTATATTAAGATTATTAAAGGAAATAAGATGACAGCACAAATTTCAAACATATCATGAATCTAAAAATTTGAGTAATAAATCTGATTGTTAAAAGGGCAAAAAACGCTATGTTTAGAGTATTAGTTAAAATCTCAAATTTTTTTCAATATTGACTATTTCGATATGCTATTGTTAAATGCATCAGAAAAATTAAATGTTTATTCCCAAAAGTCTAAGTAAAAATTTAGAACTTAGCCTGGAAGAAATCAAAGGCTTTAAGATACTGACATATTCTGTTTTTCTGTATTTTTATCTTCATTACTCTCTCTTACTACTCTCTCTTACTAGCTCTAGCCATATCAGTTCACTTCTGATTATCTCTCATAGTTTCCCTACCATATACCATAAAGCCCGTACCATACAGCCAGTAACCCTGTAGCACATGACTCAGTGATCAACTGACTTATATGTACATGTGTGTGTCGTAGTAAATCAGAAGTATCTATGGACCTTTCAACATGTGCAAATCATTATGAAAGACACAAAGAATAAGCACTACCCCAGGCCCCCACCTTAGAAAGGGAAGGGGTGGTGGTAGTATTTGATAGCAATGTTATAATTCAAGGTCAGTCTATGGCTGGGTTTTCCCAACCTTTTCTGAAAAGAGCTATATAGTAAATATTTTAGGCTTTGGGAGTCACATACAGTGTCATAGCAGCATGATAGCCCTTTTACATAATGTAGAAAAGGAGGGGTGTGGCTAGATTTGGCCCATAAGCCATAGATTGCCTACTCCTGCTCTAAGGCAATAACATAAAATTTGATGATATGTGGATAATAACTTAGTGTATTCTGTAGCCAGAATGTGATAAAAACAAGAGCAGATATGATCTCTGTCAGGATGATATCTGTAGGCTTCTTTAAAAAAAAAAAAAGAAAGAAAATAGTGTTATAATTACTGCCCTAGAGAAACTGCTAGGCTTTAATAGTAATTGGAGAAAATATAGTTCTTCTAGATAAGAAGCCTCACTTGTTTACCAAATATTTTCTGAACCTAGACTGAACCAGATAACGAGTCAGGGGCTAATAAACAAGGGTAATGTCTCTCTGTGCTCTTGGGTGCATAGCCAGTACAAAGGAGTAGAAGGATCTAGGATGACCCCTCATCAATAGGGCCGCTTTGACAAGACACCGTGGGAACTGATACTGGAAAGCTGATATACCAAGACTATACTGAAAACAAGAACCATTGTTCATTAATTTCGGCAAGGATTATGAGCTTTTCCCCAAGTCTGATGGCCCCGTGAGTGCAGAATTTGATAATTTCCTTTGAACTGTGTGTAAGAGTTGACATTTCATATAGTCGTTCAACTATTATGCCAAAGTGTGATAGGATGCTGACATTTAGACAAATGTAATAATTGTCATACTGCTGATCATAAGCTGGCCTTAGACAACATCAGACATCTGTAATTAGAAGAATTTATCAACTTCTTTATTTCTTTTATATTTGTCTTTCACTATGTGTAGAAATATCACCTTACATATAAGGCTAGCATATGTATCAGTACATTATGGATACTGTCAGTGCTCACCTGTTTTTCTGTATCTATTATTTTTTAAGTATATGAAATTTTCTTGCTGTTAGGACTTTTCTGCAGCTTAAATCCTCTCTTGCCTCTCACTGGTGGTGGCTATGTCTAAGTTCTGCTCTATGAAAAAGATAAAGGTGATCCTTTGCCTAGATTTCCATTCCTTTTATTTGTTTTCAGTTTGATCAGTACAGTCATGAACTAATAAACAAGCAGAGACACTTAAACAATTTATTCTTCCCCTTCAAGTCATTTGAACTGATGCATGAACAGCTTGGAATTATCTTAATAATTTAACAGTATGGTGTCCTTGATATTTCTCATAATTCTCCGACAAAAAGATGATGTATGCCAATAGACTAGACTGAACTATTTTAAATACAAATATACCTGGATCTTTTCGAATGAGCATCAGCATCTATTACCAAAAGTAACCTCTGGGACTGAGGAGAGATTCAAGCTGATTCAAATTAATCTCTTTCACTTGTATCTATTTTAAACGGTAAAACTATGTGTGGCTAAAATTATCAATAGAAGTGATAAAGTAATAAAGACTAATATTTGAAAATACATAACAGTTTAACTAGTTTTAGTCATGATTGAAGTATTTTAAAGTAAATTCTATCAGCTGTATATCACTTCCAAAAGGATCCTTCCCCACCTTCCCCAGGATTGCTGCTGCAAAAAGAAAAAAACTTTTAAAAAAGCCATGGACATGCAGTGAATGTAAACTCAAGCTCTGGGATTGAAAAAAAGGTGATCAAAATTAATCTTCATTTAAAAGTAGAAATGTAGACCCAATTTCCATGTCTCTTGTTCATTTTTTTATGCTTATATGAAGAAAATGAAATTTTCTTAAGTTATTCAGGTAATTAATTATATCTAAATATGGATACCTTTAGATAAGTCCCCCAGAGATATTAAAAATGTTGCCATACACCACCATTTCTCATAGCTTACTCTATTACAGCTATTATAACAAATGATCAAAAAGTAATTCAATGATTAATTTTAAACTTTTGAATTACAGTTCACAAATGGAACACTGGCTGGTAACTCATGGAAAAGTTCATCACAGCCTTGCTCATGAATGTTAGGCTTTCTGGTGCCATATTCTACATTTAAACTTTCCTTATCAAATATTCTTCTATAACTCATCAAAAGCAACTCTGAAAAGATACGAAACTTATGAACATCACACACAAGATAAAAGGGGCCGATGGGGCGCGTCAGTGGCTCAGTCAATTGAGTGTCTGACTTCAGCTCAGGTCATGGTCTCCTGGTTTGTGAATTGCAGCCTCATATTGGGCTCCTTGCTGTCAGCAGAGCCCACTTCACATCTTCTGTCCCCCTGTCTCTCTGTTCTCCCCCCAGCCCCTACCCCTGCTCATGAGCTCTCTATCAAAACTAAAAAAACATTTTTTTAAAAAAGATAAAAGGGGCTGAGACAACAAGGTAAAGGCTCTGATAAGCTATCAACGTTCTAATTTTGCTACTGTTCTATGAAAAACGGTGAATCGGGGCACCTGGGTGGCTCAGTAGGTTGAGCACTGACTTTGGGTCAAGTCATGATCTCACCGTTTGTGAGTCTGAGCCCAGAGTCGGTCTCTGTGCTCACAGCTCACAGCCTGGAGCCTGCTTCAGACTCTCTGTCTCCCTCTCTCTCTGCTCCTCCACTGCTTGTGCTCTCTCTGTCTCTCTCTCAAAAATAAATAAACATTTAAAAAAGGTGAATAGTTCATTAAAACTGTTTTCTTTTCTTTTATTTGTTTTTTAAAATAGTTTATTGTCAAGTTGGTTTCCATATAACACCCAGTGCTCATCCCCACAAGTGCCCTCCTTCTGTTTTCAAACAAAGTTGCCAGAGTATAGAGTTTCAATTTTGCTTTGGATAATCTTTAGAAATTTACTTTATTTGGCATTTTATTTGATTACTTTCCTGTCTCCAAGTCCAATAAAATGAAAGGCTTAAATATCTATACGTTAGGAAAAAAATTGATATTTTGGCGCTCTTGAAATTAAAGGACCCAAGGGATTGGGAATTTTCAGAACTGGCTAAGGACCTATGAGTGCTGACTGAATCCATGAGGATCTGCTTGAACCTTCCGGTTATGCCGGCAATGTGATCCTAGGAAGGAAGCCCTAACTGGGGGACTCATGGTTTATCTTCATCACGCAGCACCTCCCCTAGCAGGTGAACGCTCTGTGAATGGGAATGAGAAGGTGCAGGATGCAGATGGTCAGAGGGGTCTTCAGTTCCTGAATCGTGTCATTTTCCCCTCATGGTGACCTGAAGAAGATGTGGAGAGTGGCGGACCCACAGAGGACACTTGTCATACCAGCCCGTCACTCTACAACACAGTATCATCCTTCGTTGCCGTCCCCTCAGAACTGGAAATATAGGTGATATATTTCCCAGGGCTGGGTGTGCCCAGAGCTGAGCTCCTCCCAGCACAGTTTACCATCCTGACCTGCCCCTGAGTCAAGGGTCTTCCTGACCACTCTGACGATGTGGTGGAATCCGTCGGGAAATGAGCCCAGTCATCCAGAGGAAGCACAAATGACCCAGAGCAATGCTGACCCTTCCTGATGAAGTTAACTGTGCTGACCATTCCCTCCAAGCTCTGACGTTCAGCAAGTCTACATTTCATCTCTATACACTCAGAAAGGTCACTTTCTTATTGGGTATGGTCTTGGAAAGCAAATAAATATGGAGCGCACTACAAAGCAGGAAGGAAAGTGAAGCACTATGCGCCCCCTCTTTCACGTTGTGAGACCAAATTCCAGTCAATAGCACCGGAGACACATGAACCCACTGAGTGAAATCAAATAATGTGATTTATCCTTTGCATGTTAATCTTGATCTGGGGAACAATTGCTTAGGAGAAACTGGGAGCATTAATTCCTAATCAAACTTAGAATGAGGCTAAATGCACAATATCGCTCTTACACTTCTGACTTTGCTGGAAAGATTGTACTTAGAACGCCTTATTAATTGAAGCTCTACCCCCACGGTGGTCAGCTGGGGTAAATAAATAAACCAGGCAAGCAGAATAATGGTTATAAACACTTCTCACTGGCAATTCTGTTTCACTGCTGAGAGAAATTTTCTAGTGAAAAACAGAGTTAATGAGATACTGGGATCATCTCGATACTCTTAATTCTCTTGAATAAGCTCAGAGGAAGGTAGTCAACCAGGCAGATTATCTCAATTTTACTGTCTCACTAATACTCAACTGCCTGTTCCTGTCATGCGTCCTGGGCACCCCTTTCTTTTGCTTCACCTTGTCAACATTTTCACAACCCACTCGGCTATGCACGCTACTGAGCTCCCACACTGTGTAGGAAGGACACGCACAATCAAAATGGCGTTGAAGCAGGCAGCTCATCAAATTGTTTATCATCCAGTTTTGGTCATTCCTCTTCCAACTCTCTGCCTCCTGGCCTCATCAGGGTCGATGTGGGGCTTGTGTTACATCACACCAGTCTCTCCCAGCTGTGCCCCCACTGTCTTCATCGCCACCACTCCCCCACCCTTTGCCCAAGTGTGAAAATTGTTGACATGATGATCACGGTCTACTTTTTCTTACAGATGCAGGGACGGGTCCAGTCATTCCTGGCGTGGCCCTGGACAAAGTAGTTAACCAAGCTGTGTCTGAAGACGATAATTCCAGTGTCTTGAGGAGGCTGAGAAGATGAAATGAGTCAGTGTGTGGGAAGAACTGACTTCTATGTTGTCGGCAATCATCGAGAGCTCTCCGCCCCTCCTTCCCAGTAATGGGTTTTGCCCCTCCCTTTTCTGGGCATCGTTAACATCTTCATGCTTCAGTTTTATGCCTCCCCTCTATCTTGCAGTCTTTCTTTGAAATGTAAGCTCCCACTGGCCTCTCATTTCCTTCCACACTACACTGGTTTCATTCAGTGATGTTTCTAGGCCAAAGCAAATTATATGATGTGGTTTTCATCTGGCTGTCCTTCTCTGTTGATAGGCTCTCCTCCTCTTGGTCAAGAACGCATGTCTTAACCTCCCTTGCTTATTAAAAATCTACCTGTAGTAGGTATCATTGGTTCATTTGGATTTCCTAGGTGAATGTTACCAAGCAGACAAGATGAAATTTGGCCTAGTGGATAACTCATGCTGAGGCATCAAAAGCAAGTGAAATTTCAGGAAAGATCAAGAAAATAAACTTTGTGATGCCCACTTTCGTAACTGGCATCTAATCATAATTATACTCTTGGACGTATGTTAAATCTACCAAATCACGGTATTTGATTATAGGCAGTCTATGTATTATGTCACTTCTCGTAGTGTTTTTTTCTTTAAGTTAGAATTATATCTTGGGGCACATAGGTGGCTTAGTTGGGTAAGCATTAGACTTCAACTCAGGTCTTGATCTCGTGGTTTGTGGGTCGAGACCCACATTTGGCTCTGTGCTGACAGCTCAGGCTGTTTTGAATTCTCTGTCCTGCCCTCCTCTCTCTCTCTCTCTGCCCCTCCTCTGCTTGTGTGTACATGCATGTACTCTCTCTCTCAGAAATTATAAATGAATAAGCTTGAAATTGTTTTAAAAAAATTATTATAGGGGCGCCTGGGTGGCTTAGTCGGTTGAGCGTCCGACTTTCGCTTAGGTCATGATCTCGCGGTTCGCGGGTTCGAGCCCCGCGTCGGGCACTGTGCTGACTGCCAGCTCAGAGTCTGGAGCCTGTTTCAGTCTGTGGCTCCCTCTCTCTCTGACCCTCCCCTGGTCATGCTCTCTCTCTCTCTCTCCTAGAAATAAATAAAACATTAAAAAATAATAATTATATCTTAATGTCATGAGTTATTCCTACTAATGTAGCAGGAGCCAGCCTTTAGGAATAAGCTAAAATATATATATAAACAATTATAATTTTTAAAAATGTTTTCTACTATTAGCTGTATAAGTATGCCAATAATGCCATTAGTTGCTAAATTAAGCCAAAAAGTAACTATATTTGAAATCTCTCAAAAATATAGTCTATCCAGATATAAGCAACTTCTAAAAGCCAAATAATTACTATTGTCCAAAAGTTCTTTGAGAATTTTTCTGCCATTGCACAAAAGACTATAAATAAATCTTATTCAAAAGTCACAACAGCCTAAGAATCGGAACACTTCCATCATCGTTTAGAGGCAGAGAAGCAATACCCGGGCTGAAACAGCTGGCTGGTATGGATGCCATTTGTATTTCACAGGGAGGTGGTGAAAGTTCATGGGGTAGCACATATGGGAAAGAGAAGGTGAGGTGCCTGGGTGGTTCAGTAGGTTAAGTGTCCGACTCCGGCTCAGGTCATGATCTCACGGTTAGTGGGTTTGAGCCCCGTGTCGGGCTCTGTACTGACAGCTGGGAGCCTGGAACCTGGAGCCTGGAGCCTGCTTCGGATTTCTGTGTCTCCTTCTCTCTCTGCCCCTCCCCAACTTGTGCTCTGTCTCTCAAAAATAAATAAATGTAAAAAGAAAAGGCAAAATTGCATTTTTCTTTATCACAGAGACATATTTTATATGAACACACATCTTATTTTATATATTGTATATACATCTTATAAAGTTTATTCCTATTTATCTGCTTTTGTTGGCTGTGGAAAATAGATTATATTATTTCATTATATTTATGAACTATTTCTACTTGAGAAAGTCACTAACTTTGGCATATTAATTCTGAATCCAGAGTCTTATTACTTATTCAAGTTTTATGTTATTTTTTTTTGTTATTTTGTCTATAGTTTTTCTCTCATAGGTGCTTATTTGCAGATGATTCATTATCTGTTGGTTATCTTTTCAATATGCAGGTAAAGTCGGCCCCTTTGCTTTGGGGCCACCATTATTTTTTATAAATTCACTGAATTCTGATCCTACGTCTTATTTTCGCCATGTCCATGAAAAATGTGGTTTGAGAAAATCTCACTGAGAATTCCTCTCCTCTTTACAAATTAATTCTCTTCTACTTCAAAGGAGTGTTATGCGAATTTGTAAGATAATTCTCTTAAAATAATTAAGACTGTTCAAGAGAGAAATTTCACTTAAGTATTAGGACGTAGCATAGTACTTTATCTTATAAACATTCAAAACTAAGAGATGATGACAGAAGAACGGTAAGTGGGTTTGTGTGTGCAAAGAATTTAAAATATGCGTGCGTGAGTTAAAGATTCAGGCTTACTTTGAATCCTTTAAATTAGGAGAAGTTGTTTAAGTACATAACTTAGAGAAATATTCAAATTCAAATATGTATCAGTTAATGTTCAGTATTGAAGAAGGACACAGTTAAAAGAAAGCAGATGTGCTGAATATTATGAGGGTGAACATTTTTGACTTCAAAAATTTCTTTGAAATTTTCTAAAACCACTGCATTGTCTTTTCATTAGATTAATGCTACAGAGGATAACCGATACACCGAAGACGTGAACAGCTTACCAGAGAAATTTGTCATGCGTTTTAGGGACCAATCTGGATAATGGAGGCTACGTTAAGCATTTTGGGTAGAAGAGGTTTAATATAAGAACTAGCATCTTCTAGGACTTCTTTTTTCTTTTTTTTTTTAATGTTTTATTTATTTCTAGGAGAGAGAGAGAGAGAGAGACAACGTGAGCAGGGGAGGGTCAGAGAGAGAGGGAGTCACAGACTCTGAAACAGGCTCCAGGCTCCGAGCTGGCAGTCAGCACAGAGCCCGACGCAGGGCTCGAATCCACAATCCGCAAGATCATGACCTAAGCGAAAGTCGGACGCTTGACAGACTAAGCCATCCAGGCGCCCCATCTTCTAGGACTTCTGATCAGGAAAGCTGCTATCAGCATCTCAGTCAGTGTAATGCCCAGAAGCAGGTGTTTGTCAGACTCATCTGGAAGGGCAGAAGTTCTCAGGAATCTCTGAGAAGCTCCTCTTACTCCCAGTCAGTCGCAGAGAGGAGGAGGCTTTCTGGAAGCTCCCCAGCTAGTCACAGTGAACCCTGCATCTGCCTGGAGTCTGACTGCAGCCAGCTCTGGGGATAATGGCTTCTCCTCTAATATTGTCTCCCAAATCATGTGTTTTGATGGCAAACTCTAACCTGGACCCAGGCAAGGAAGGGAATTCTGAACCTCAGCAACACATAAATGGACCACAGGCAACAGAGAAGAAAACAAAGTCACCTAACAGTGCAACGGGGTGAGAGCCTTCCTGGTGGGTGTGTGGATTTTAGTTGGGAGGATGGAGCTAATACTTCCTGCCTCCCCGACATTCACCTTCCCTTGACAGGGACAGGTCACATGGCCCACCTGGCTGTAAGAGGAGCTGGCTCTCAGCAGCTACCCCTGTTATGGAAAGAGGAACATTAATATGGATGAAAAGTCAGCTTCACAAATAAATTATTCACAGGAAAGATTCAATTAACCTTTACAATTGCAGAAAAATAATTCTGGGTCTGGGATGTAACATGAAATCATAGTTTACCCACATAAGGGATAGTGTTGACACCTTAGATTTTATTTACTGAATGATCACTGTCAATACCTTTGAAATATGCTAGGGTTTTTCCTAGAATACAAATATTCATGGTAAAATAATTCCTAGTTTTATTGTATGATAGCATTGAACTAATATATTAACTTTTCTCTACTGACGGTCACACTGGTCCTTGTCCTGAAGTGAATGGTCACATCGCTGGGAATTTGCAGAAAACCTGCATCTACTAAAACATGATAAGGGATCTGAAGTTTTGTGGGAAAGTAATTTTTGTAAGAACATCGAGAAGACCCTTTTGAGTTTTACTCAATCACGCCTAGCAGCCTTATGTAAAGTTTTACAAATGTATGCATTTTATAACCTTGTTTGGGCTAAAAAATAGTCTTGGCTTGGGGTGCCTGGTGACTCAGTCAGTGAAGCCTCCACTCTTGATTTCAGCTCAGGTCATGATCTCACGGTTTGTGAGTTCGAGCCCCACGTCTGGGTCTATGCTGATGGCTCAGAGCCTGCTTGGGATTCTCTCCTCCCCCCTCTCTGCCCCTCCCCTGCTGACGTGCTATCTGTCTCAAAATAAATAAGTAAACTTAAAAAAATAGTCTTGCACTCATTATTGTGAAAAAAAAAACTAGAGGTTATCTGAATTTCTACTGGAAACTTCTAACAAGCACCAAGAAAATAAATACATTTATGTTTTCTGAATCTCTTTCTATTAAGTGCAGTCTGGAAGGTGATTTGAGGAATTACTTAAACTAGGAGCATGTTATATGTTTTACTCATCTAAATAAATTTCACTGAATGGTCTCTGAATGAATGAATGAAGTGAATTATTTATGTCACGTGTTTACTTCTTCTCTCTACCAGGCTCTTAAAATCAGCTATTTTTATTGCCTGTACCTAACAATATCTGCCACGTTAATTTTTGTGAACGAGTAAAAGTGGAAATTGCTGTCAGTTGTGCCTGATCAGCCCTTTTCTTCCATAATGAAAATGCTAATTCTCTGTGCAGAAAGATCTTAATTGTGCATTCCTAGCATAGCAATGCTCTTCCCTTGCCCCCAGGCCCCTTATGCTATTGAAGCTCTAATGAAATTCACACCATGTATATTACGCAGTCCCCTACTTTCTCTTCAGCTGGCAATGTCACATGCATTTTTACTATAGAAAAAGAAAGTTGCAAAGATAGATATGCTGTGTTTCTCCCATAGAGGCAGTGCTGTTTTAAAGGCACAAGAAGAGTTTCCCTGTACGTCTCCTGGTTGTCTGAGTTATCACCTACATAGATTTCATCATTATTAGCTGCCTGAATTATGGCTTCTTTTCGGGGTTAGCTGCAATTTGTTTAAAATTTGAGAAAAATTAACAGAAACACCATGCTATTCTGGGCAATAATTATAGCTCTGACAAAGATCTTTCACAGATCATATATCTTCAAGCACTTTTCTTGTGCTAAAATAAGCTTAGCACAAAAGCTCTCACCTTGTAGATGAATCATTTAAAACTTTTAGGCAAAGCGCATTAAAAAGCGAATTAAACCGCAAGATAATAGAAAGCATATTTCTGTATAATCTAAGGTGTAGAGTAGCCTTTTAATTTGTGCAAAGCAACTTTTCATGCATGGAGTTTTCAAGTACAATGCAGTTTACTGCCCAGTGGAAGTGGCAGATGGAGAATTTGTGAATATTCCTGTCAAGGACTATCTTCACTTATAGGAACTTGGGAGGCACTGACCACTGACGTGTGGTTTTTTAGGAAACTGAGAATGAAAGATAAAATAGAAATTGAGTAGAATTCCTCCAAAGAAGCATGAGATGTCTGCTGGGGCTAGATCTTGAGAGCAGGCGCACTCTTCAGCCTTTCAGAACAGTGCTGCAGGTAGAATAGATTCCCAGGGCGCCTGAGTGGCTCAGTCGGTTAAGCATCCAACTCTGATTTTGGCTCAGGTCATGATCTCACAGTCTGTGAGTTCAAGCCCCCCATAAGGCTCTGTACTGACAGCATGGAAACTGAGTGGGGTTCTCTCTCTCTCTCTCTCCCTCCCCTGCTCTCTCCATCTCTCCATGTACCTTCCATGTGCTCTCTCTCTCTCTCTCTCTCAAAATAAATAAAATAAATTATTTTTTAAAAAGGAATGAAAGTATTAAAAAAAAAAAAGAATAGATTCCCTAGGGCACTTTCCATTGAGACTTGCAGGTACAGAGGTGGTTTCTTAGGATAAGTGGTAGCATCTTTGGTATGACTGAAAATGGTGTTAATCAGCTCTTTTTATAAGAGCTGTTTTTATTTTTTAATCTATTTTTTAATGTTAATTTATTTTGGAGAGACAGAGCGCAAGCGGGGAAGGGGCCAAGACAGAGGGAGACACCAAATCCGAAGCAGGCTCCAAGCTCTGAGCTGTCAGCACAGAGCCCAACGTGGGGCTTGAACTCACAAACCATGAGAGCATGACCCAAGCTGAAGTCACACACTTAACTGACGGAGCCAGCCAGGCACCCCATTATAATAGCTGTTTTTATAACAGCAGTGTTCGTTTTGGTCATGGAACAAATTTTGCATCTTAAAATCAGTACGACATATTAAATAAATAAAAAATATATATAACTGAGTGGAATTAATGTTGTTATTTTAATTTATAATCTAACAGATAATATTTTCTGTCACTGGCACATATGTTAACTTGGCATGAGGTCTCCATGACCAGAAAGAAGGTAAATTCCCTGTTATGTGAGATCTCTATGCAGCTTCTCTAATTAACTGTGGATAAATAAATTGTTATGCAAGGTATGCAGTAATAATTAAGTCTTGTAGTTTTATCTCATAGAGGACTAAACATCTTGAAGACCCACATATTAATAAAGAAAATACAGATTTTATTGAGAAGAATGTTACATCAGATCATTGCACCTGTTAATCAAACACAGGAATTTGGTATTTGTTCACCAAGGAAATATCTTGCATTATGCAACCATGGAACATGATACAGAAAACAATTATGTCTTGATGAATAAATGAAAGTTGATGTTTTTATACTCCAAATTGTTGGTCTACACTGTGTCTACAGTTGATAATATTTAAACACTTTTTTAAATGTTCATTTTTGAGAGAGAGACAGAGATAGAGAGTGAGTGGTAGAGGGGCAGAAAGGGAGACACAGAATCCAAAGCAGGCTCCAGGCTCTGAGCTGTCAGCACAGAGCCCCACACGGGGCTCAAACTCACAAACCATGAGATCATGGCCTGTGCCGAAGTTGGAACCTAACCAACTGAGCCACCCAGGCGCCCTGACAGTTGATAATACTTAAAACATCAATGACAGTTGGTCTTCATTGTCATTATGCAAAAAACAGGAGACCAACTATTGGTTCTTTGGTAGATTTTTAGGTTAATGAAATAACTTAGCATTTATTGTAGTTCTACATTTTCCATGACAGTAAAACAAACTTGTAAAGTCTCTTACTTCAAAAGCCATCAATTCAAATGATTGAAAGGCAACAGAAAAATCTAGATAGAATGTGCAACTCTGATTGTAAGTACTCCAGCAGAATCAATAATAGTATCATCTCTGGTCTGCATCAAAGCACTAACAAAAAACTAACTAAAATTGAAAAAAAGCTAAGATGCAAATGGATGAGCTATTCAGTGTTTAATTCCTCCTTATGGGTGCATTTTACTTTCTGATGTATATTGTTGTCAGTTCCTTATTGTATTTGCATGAGAACACTTTTTTTTTTTCATGGATTAAGTTGCAAGTAAAATTCCTCAGGGATGTTATGTTAGAAAATACTGAGCAGCGTTAGTACTGACAGTAAAAATTCAACCTGTGGGAACAATGGAGATTTGTAACGCAGTGAATTATTCTAATAATGCCAGCTACTATCCGACAGCACTCAAATTTTGCCAAATGTTAAAATTTTTATTGATAGAAGAATTAACTTTTAAAACATCATTTGTGGGGGCGCCTGGGTGGCTTAGTAGGTTAAGCGTCCGACTTTCGCTTAGGTCATGATCTCGCGGTTTGTGGGTTCGAGCCCCGCATCGGGCTCTGTGCTGACTGCCGGCTCAGAGCCTGGATCCTGTTTCAGAGTCTGTATCTCCCTCTCTCTCTGACCCTCCCCTGCTCACGCTGTCTCTCTCTCTCTCTCTCTCTCCTAGAAATAAAAATAAAAATAAAAAAAACAAAAAACGTCATTTGTGTTTCTTTGTATTTCAAGTATTTGTGTTTTACATATTAATTCTAATGATTTTGTTAGTGACAATGTCATGTACTTGTGTATGGCCGAATTTGCACTCTATTTTACCCACTGTAGGTATAAAAATATACTCATATTCTTATATTCTTTTATACCCACAATGACTTTGGATTGAGATGCATCTTTGTTAGCATACCACCGGTAAAGCCAGAAGGGAGCCAAGGTAAGGGATAGTGTGTAAGAGAATGAAAGAGAGAGAACATAGAGGTATAAGGAGACAGGAAATGATTTGGGGGCTTCGTGACTTCATTTTTATTAATTTGGATCATAACCAGCCTCTCTGGAGAGCACTCTCTCCATGTTCTGGTTGCTGCTTTCTTTTAAAACATTCAGTAATGTGGTTTTTCTCATCCAACACCTGTATTAAATGACAGGGTTGGTTTTTTATTTTTTTGGTTTTTGTTTTTTTCCTCCAGAAAGTTAACTGTTTTCTTGTAGTACCCAATTAGATGATCATTCCAACTCTTTACAATGCATTATTTTTGTGAGACAAGTTCTGCCTATTAGAAATGTTTGAAACAATTTCTCCCAAATGGCTCTTATCTAAAGGGCTTCCTATTCCGTATTATTTGCCAATGTCACTAAAATTTAGTTCTATTTTCAAAATCATCTCTTCAGAGCAATCTTGCCATTGTAACAGTAAAATAAATGTATTTACTGAACCGCCATGAAGATGTTGAAATTGAAACTCAAACATGTTGGTGAATTTGGCCATTATTATCTATATGTTTTCCTTATCAACAAATACATTGAAATGTTTGCTCTGTTTCAGTGTTTTTGGAATTGTATATTTTTCAATATTTTCTCCTTAAGCCAGCCATATTACTTACCAATTGTTTAAAATGGAATCCAGCAAACAGTTGATGTAGCAGGATCAGTCAAGAAGAATAACAAGCTAAATTCCGTACAGCCCCAATGGCTGACCCAGGTTTTTATGTTCAGATGAAGATGTGTCCTTCCATAAAATTCTCTTAAATTTTGTCCTTTCCTCATTTTGTCAAACAGCTTTCAAAAAAATTCTCTGTGAATAATACTGTTTGAGGGTAGTTAGCTCTACACTGCTTCAAATTATTTAAGTAAAAGTGATATAAATATACAAAAGTGACAGATGAAAATAAATGATCAGAATATAAATTTTTCCATTAGTGTCTCATTGGTAGCATTTTGTACCTTAGTTTTCCATCCCCAAGTGCAGCTGTGGATCATTACATGACACTCAAGATGTTTCATGCTCTATGTGCTGTCATGAAAGTTTGTTCTTTCTGTCTTTTTTTTTTTTTTTGAAAGTTTGTTCTTTCTGTCTTTTTTGTTTGTTTGTTTTTGTTTTTGTTCTTTCTGTCTCCCTCAAGAGAGAAGGAGAGCATGAGGAGGGAGGGGCAGAGAGAGAGGGAGACACAGAATCCCAAGCAGGGATTTTAACATTTATTAGCCTGAAGCAGGTTCCAGGCTCTGAGCTGTCAGCACAGAGCCCCATACGGGGCTCAAACACACGAACCGTGAGATCACGACCTGAGCTGAGGTCAGATGCTTAACCAACTGAGTCACCCGGGGGGCCCTTCATTGGTTCTTTCTTTTCATTATCCTCCCTGCCCCCATCACCTTAGTGGCAAAATGAGAAAGGCATCATTTGTCTCTCTAGGAAATGAAGGAAACACTTCCTTCGGTCTACATCCTTCTGAAATCGGGAACGATGTCAAAACACGACTTGTCTCACTGATTTGATTTTCAAGGCAAACAGGGGGACAACCCCCCTTCCACACTCAGCTGCTGTTTAGAGCTGGAGGGTCTTATACGAGTGGTAATGAGACTATACGTTTAGGTAAGAAAATAAACACCTAATACAATTGGTGTTTCCAGGCGATTAATAACATGGAAGTCTCTCGCCATACATTTTTCTCGTGAAGTAATATTTTAAGTTCTCCCTAATAAATGATTGATGCTTTTCTAGACAGATATTTTATGGTTTTCCAGAACAAGGTCAGCAAACCATGTAACTGCCAAATGCATTATACAATCATTATGCTCTATAAATTCAGAGTAAAGATGATTTTTAGGAATACTTAATTACGATTTTCTTCTCATGACCTGTTAGGTTTACTGTGATGATTTTAGTGACATGCAGTCGCAATTGCTAGTGACTTACAAAGACTTATTTGGTTAGCTTGCAATGTTTCTCTTTTTCCTAGCTAAATAAATCTTTAATTCATCTCAGTTATGATCACAGTTTATATGTACTCTATATATAGTGTTCTGACCTTTCTATATCAGGTTTTGTTTCAGCTCCTAGTAACAAAGCCTGACTTCAGAGGTCTGTACTCACGAGGACTTATTCTCTCATAATAAAGACCCATGAAAGTCAGCTGTCCAGGCTTAGGAAACAGCTCCACAAAGTTGACTAGGCTCCAATGTACTTGAATCTTCTGTATCTACCTTCACCTATGGCATGAAGTCATAGAATGCCTCACGTACCAAAATGGCCGCCAGAAGAGTAGCCATCTTTCCTCACATCAACACTCCTGGCAGAAGGAACTCTGTCTTCAGCATATTCCTCCATGTGGACACCAAAGTGAATTACATAAAGACAAATATTTATAGTGAAAATGAGCACAATGTTGAAAATATTTTATTTACTAAGCTTCTTAAGAGAGTAATTAGATTAAAGATAGATTTGAAGGATGTTATTAAGGTTCCTGAAAAAATAATTTCACTTTATTAGAGGCAGATCGTTTTCCAGATTTAGGTTTGTATACCTGGTATAGAAAATAGTGGTTTAGGGTCACCTGGGTGGCTCAGTCTGTTAAGCATCTGATCCGCTCAGGTCATGATCTGGCAACAGGCAGGTTCGAGCCTCGCATTGGGCTCTATGCTGACAGCTTAGAGCCTGGAGCCTGCTTCAGACTGTATCTCCCTCTCATTTTGTCCACCCCCCTATCCCTGCTCAGGCTCTGTCTCTGTCTCTCAAAAATAAACATTTAAAAATTTTTTAAAAAAGAAAATAGCATTTTAACAAATCATCCTTGTGGGATTTTTCACACCCCCCCCCACCTTTTTTTAATGAAACATCCGACCTCATATGTCAGTGTTGTCAAAAATGGTAAAGAACTAAGGACGGCCTGCAGCATCAATGAGTATGACTTGCACACTCTTTTGTTAACAATCTATTGATCACATTCAGGAATAAGAAAGTACACCATTACTGATTCGTAATACATTTGGACCATTAAGAGTGCAGCACATCTACACCCCTAGCAAATTGATTCATTCCTAAAGTTACATATTTATTCATAAGATTTATTAAAATATTTACACCCATCTATATGCAGGGTATAAAGTTTATAGTGATTGGACTATTAAATTGTTATAAAGCGTCAACAACTCATAGAAATTAATTTTCTTTAATGGCCGTTGATTTCCCAATAAAGGCTTATGATGCACTTCGGCGTCTTAGTGAAATATGAAACAGTTAAAATGGATATTTTTGTAGTGGAGGTAATAATGTTCTCAGCAGCAGCATTGTAAATTACTTGTGATTTGCAAGCATGTTTCTCCCCACATGCTTCTGCCACAAATCCTTTATTAATGCATTAAATCTGCAATTAAAATACAGTGACTAAATCACCCCAAAACAGTACTATCCACTTCAGTTATTCATCCCACTGACTATTTTGTACCAAGAGGGAAGTTAAATCAACACTCTGAAACTCATGGAACCCACGGCCCCACATGTTTTTTCATGTATTATAGTGAAAATGCCATGATATAAAGTGTTTGTCTTATTTATGATGTAAATCTGAGATTCTCTGAAGGTTTTGAGCTGCCAATGGCTTCGTTGAGCTGTTTGAAATCCACAACTCTTCTCAATATTTCCTGCACGAATTATTGGGAAAAAAGATTCAGGAATTGTCTTCTCAACCGAGTTTGAGATTTTAGCACTTTGAAAAGGGATCTTAGTGACGTCGTCAAGTCCAAAGAATTCTGCTCTTGGGATGTCTCACCTATAAGCAAATTCTATTTCACAAGATGCCTGCTCAAGTCGTTTTAATGTTAATGTTGCCGTGCAGTCAGTCCATTAACACATATTGACTTGATATCTGCCGCATGTGAGGGACAACCTTCACATCTTCATGGCGTCTTCAGCTGATTTCTCACTATCTTATGGACTCTTTTGTATTGGCCTGAGTTGTCGTGATAAGCCCCACATCCAGGCTGATCAATACATTTACCCCCTAATGACTGACACACACCTCTAGGCCAAGGTTGGTCTATCAGTTACCCAGACACCTCCATACCTCACAACCTACCAATCTATAAACTGCCATCAAGCCACAGGTGTCTTAAATTACTCTGAAACACGTTTGTCCATCTATCCATTACATTTGCTATCATGAGGACATACATTCATATGCACAGTCTGAAGTTCTGAAAATCATTATCATAGTTTATGAAATAGGTTGTACTCCTTAATTCGTGGTGTTCTCAGGGTCTTCATATAACATAATAAGTACTTTATTATTCCTGAATGTGATCAATAGATTGTTAACAAAAGAGTGAGCAAGTCATACTCATTGATGCTGCAGGCCATCCTTAGTTCTTTACCATATTGGACAGAAACTGATGCTTGTCATGTCTATGCTTCTGATGTTTCCACTCACCAAAAACCAAGTCTTCTGACAAGACCAATATGCCCTGTGTAAAGGGAGGAGAAAATAGATTTTGAGGGCTGGACACTAATTTGCCATTTTCCCCGACTTCTTACCCAACTCTGGCGTGGGCACTTGTCATGTTGAATGGAGAAAGCCAAGCACTTCAGTGGGAGATATGGTGCTAACAAAATCCATGAGATCAGCTCATCTTTCTAGTGTTGTCCATTCAAGTTCTAGTTCCTTTGGGAAATTGTTATAAGGGACTTCATTGTCATTTCAGCACAGGGATGCTGAAAGACTGCTCTCATTTCACAGGAAATAGAAGAAATGAAATTACATGTTTTCTTCAAGCCATTTTTAACAATGTCCTCCAAGACAGATTCTTGGTCCCTTTGAGCTTTCTTGACATCCTCAACAGACTCCCAGTGAGGTATCCTGCTATGGGATTATCTGGTTTGGCAACTGTCTCCTAGCCAAGGTTATTGTGCTATATTTTGAGGGATTATTACATATTCATATTTACCTCTCCAAAATTTAGCACAATATTTGGTGTACAAAAAGCAATCCAGGGTGCTTGGGTGGCTCAGTCGGTTAAGCATCTGACTTCAGCTCAGGTCATGATCTCACAGTTCAAGAGTTCAAGCCTCACATTGGGCTCTGTGCTGACAGCTCAGAACCTGGAGCCTGCTTCAGATTCTGTGTCTCTCCTCTTTGCCCCTGCTCTGCTCATTCTCTGTCTCTCTTTCTTTCTCAAAAATAAACAAACATTAAAAAATATTAAAAAAAAAAGCAATCCACACATATAGAACAAATAAAGACAACATTACTACAACCCAGTATATTTATATGCCTGACTTTAACTGATTTGTCAGTTGTCATTTCTAATTTAGTTTAGGTAAATTACTGATTTTTATTAGCACAGGACTGACAAAAAAAAAAAGATTTGTGCTTTTATATTCATATTTGGTGTGCAGTTGAATTCATGCAGTGGCTGAGAATAGATCCTTGCCGGTTTCTGCTTTAGTTCAGGTCTGCATACCTGAGCTTCACCTCTGTGTCTAGAGTCTTCGAAGAGATGAGGCAAGCGAGATAGAGTTCAGCATGGCAACCTTATTTCCTTCCAATCCTTGGCTTTAGTGGGAGGGCTTGTTTTCTTTTACTGTTTGTTACATGCAAGAATGGGCGTGGAGTTCTATGAAATGCTTTGCCATGTAAACTGTGAACTATTGCCTCCCATTAATAGCTTTATTGACATTGGACCACCCATGATTCTGAAATTAACATTATCTTGTCATTACGTAGCACTCTTGTAATATCTTACTGGACTCCATTTTATTATTATTATTATTTAACATTTATTTATTTTGGAGAGACAGAGAGAGACAGAGTGCAAGCAGGGGAAGGGCAGAGAGAGAGAGAGAGGGAGACACAGAATCTGAAGCAGACTCCAGGCTCTGAGCCATCAACAAACAGCCCGCTGTGAGATCATGACTCGAGCCAAAGTCGGACACTTAACCGACTGAGCCGCCCAGGTGCCCCTCCATTTTAAAGGTTTTTAAGGATTCTTTTATTTATATTCATAAACTGCTCTATGGCATGCCTTCCCATGATACAAGTTCAGACTTCAATGCAGGCTTATGTTAGTCTGGATAAGCTAGACTATGTGGAAGTAACCAATACACACCTGCCTCAGTAGCTTAACCAAAGAGGGGTCAATTTTTAGCTGGAGGTACAGATGCAAAGCTGCTGGGCTGGTGGGGGGGGGAGTAGTCTGCTCCACAAAATCACCCACCGATGCAAACCCAAAGAGTCACTCATCTTCACCATTTTCTAGCCATGTCGCCTGGAACATGGGACCTTTGCTGTCATTGAGGTAGAGAGAAGGCACGGAGATCTCACACTGACTCAGGCCGTGCCGGCCAAGACAGCCAAATGTCATGCCTGTAGCTCATTGGCTAAGACTAGATATGTGACTCAGCGAGAAGCTGTTCTGTGTCTCCTTCCTTGTGCCTCAGCGCAGAATTGCATAAGGATACACCCTAGTAGTAACTAGCATATGTCTGTATTCGTCATGCTCTAGAAGAGTTGTGATATAGCATGACACCTACTTCTGGGATTTCTGTGAGGATCAAATAAGTTAACATGGGTAAAGCAAATAGGATCAGACACGCGGTAAGCACTATAATCCATCTGCTTTTATAATTATTACACGAATTAGTAGTAACTAGTGGTGAGAGTGGTTGGGATAGTTGCAATAGTCACATCTGCAATAGTCATAATACTGGTCATAGCGATAGCGAAGACGGGAACAGTTGTAGGAGCGGTACTTGTGGGGACAGTAGAAGCAGTAGTACCAGCACCAGTAGTAATAGTAGCAGCAGCAGCCATAGCTGTAGTGTTGGCAATAGCAGGGGTAGTAACATCAGGAGTGCCCGGAGCGGTGGTAGGCGGACTTAGTAACAGCAGCAGTAGCAGCAGCTGTAGTAGCGATGGCGGTGCCACTAATAGTAATAGTGACAGCATCAGTGGTCATAGCAAGGCAGCAGTAATAATTGGAATAATAGTAATAACATTTTTACTTGACCCGTCAAGCTGTGATAATTACATATTTAAGCTGCACTAAGATTCTTAAATCTGTAGAGTTGATTTCCTCATTGGTTTGGGCAAATTATCACATGTCTGTCTCCATCTCTCCTTTTCTTCTGGGATCTTGAGTGAATGGAAGTGGGACCTGTTGACTCAGCACCCCCTCCTCCTTTGGAAGTTCTACGTGTCATCCATCCTTTTTTTTTTTTTTTTTTTACAAATAGTTTATTGTCAAATAAGTTTCCACATAACACTCAGTGCTCATCCCCACAAGTGTCCTCCTCCATGCCATCCCCCTCCCCCCCATTCATCAGTCCTCAGTTTTTGTCAGCATTCAAGAGTCTCTCATGGTTTGCCTCTCTCCCTTTCCCCCACCATTTCCCTCTTGTTCCTCAGTTAAGTTCAGCATTTGGGGGCCGTGCAGTAGCTGCAGGGGAGAATCAGGGGTAGGCAGAAGCTTCAGAATTTATTGCTGAAACTGCCCCAGGATGGACCCTGAATTAGACAGCTTCAGGGCAATAAATGGTTTCATTCCAGTGTGAGTCTGGGCTAATACAAACTCGGGCTGAAATTCTGAAGCTTCTGCCCCCAAATGCTGAACTTGGAAGCATGGTGGAGCCAGAGTTCCAGACACATCTCAGATGCTGGGCTCTGATTTCGGTCTCCTCCATGTTGGAAACTCACTGAAAGCTACACCCGAATGTTCAGCTTTGGTCTGTCTAGTTCCTCATGCACTTCACCTGTGCAGGGTAAGAATTTTGCAGACATTTGGTGGGGACATAAAGCAAAGTGTAAGCCTATCACTCAGCACATTTTTCTCTAGGATTCTGTCCTCTCGGACATAAATTGTCTACCATTTTGGTTCTAATTATGTCTTTGTCATAAAATCCTGAAAGAGCAATTATTGAGGAGAAATTCTTTTTTTTTTTTAATATTTTTATTTATTTCTAGGAGAGAGAGACAGCGCGAGCAGGGGAGGGTCAGAGAGAGAGGGAGACACAGAATGTGAAACAGGCTCCAGGCTCTGAGCTATCAGCTCAGAGCCCGACGCGGGGCTCGAACCCACGAGCCGCGAGATCATGACCTAAGCGAAAGTCGGACGCTTAACCGACTAAGCCACCCAGGTGCCCCAATTGAGGAGAAATTCTTAACGTTAATGAAAATTTGACACGTGTTGCTAAACCACCCTTCGCAAAGTTTGAATCCATTTACTCACCAGAGTGTACGACATAAAGCACATTTACTTGTGAAACGATTATTTACTAGAGTGCCTTGCATCAAGATAGGCAATAAGTGAAGATGAACAAAATTGAGGAAGTGGTTTTATCTATAAGAGAGTTCTTCCACAAGTAAGAGGGGGACTGTGGTGGCAGAGAATTCTTTTTAGCTTAATAAGAGAAAACAAACTAATGGCTCTTCCTTGGTGAGCTCTGAGCTTTAGAGACAGATGACTATAAATTTAGCATTAGACAGTATGCCAAAGATTCATGTCACAGAGAATTTATAATTCCACTCAACTGTGAGAAGAGATAAGTCTTTACCTTTCTTTCTCCCAATTTGTGTGTATTTTTCTTTTTTTTTAAAAATAGTTTATTGTCAAGTTGGTTTCCATATAACACCCACTGCTCATCCCCACAAGTGCCCTCCTCCATGCCCATCACCCCTCCCCCCCATCGTGTGTATTTTTCTTTCAAGGCATAGATAATAGTTTATGTGGTTTAATAGACTGGAAGTGAGTTAAGATATGAGGCTCCACCACCTGCTGTTTACATGTAATGGCACCTGGTTCACTGTGGATACTTAATGAAAGCATGTTGAATGAATATTTCCTGAAGTCACCGCCCCCCCCCCAAAAAAAAAACAACTTTAACCTACACTCTGACTCCGTGTCTTTGGAGAGGAGCAAACAAGTGCCTCTACTGTTGTCAAAACACTTCCTCAGTGCCTCTAAAGCACCGAGATGCCAGGGCTCATCAACACAGGTCAACCTTGATTAAAGGAAGTCTTGCAATTCATGATCTCAATTATCTTCTTAAACACACTTTCTTATGTATTTAAGTTTAAGAATCTCTTGCTAGTGCACCTAGTATCCCAAAATGGAGGTATTGTTATTTTTACAATATTAAAACTCTGAAGCTCTGGCCCTTTCATGATGTATGCCCTAGTGTTACCAGGATCTGTAACATGTGAACACAAGGACCCAGGCCATGTACGCCCCCTACAGTGGAGTCTGGTGGTCTGAAGACGTAGTTATAAGTGCTTCCCTCACATCTTGTAGGCAAGATTCTCATTCTATCACAGCGAAAGGCTCATGGCCTTGTTCACCCTCTGAATTAAATATGTCTGCAGAGCTTTGGACACATCCTCACTTTGTCTCCAAGCACACATTTCACAGAGCGATGGAGCCCAAAGTATGCAGGAAACTATTCATCAAAGCATCATCCTTAAATCTTTCAAGTTACTGCATTTAATATTCTTGTGACAGTCATAACTTTAAAGGATTTTGCCTTCACTTTTTTATTAAACCAAAACTCTTTAAAATTCTCAACAACTTAATGTTCCAGGGGATAAAGAGTCTCCCGAAATATAGGCATTTTGAAGAATGAAGTTCAAACAGTGGCCAGACTTAGGGGATAATCCCTTGCAGATAACTAACTTAACAACATTGGGGACGGATAGTTTCTGCCTCCATAACTTGGGCAATATTTACACCTTTGCTGAACCAGGTAAAATTTAGTTACCCCTGGAGAGTAGTTTGCCACCCCAGGTTAAAGAGTAAAATGATGCACATTTAGAAAAAAAAAATTGAACCTGTCAGATGCAAAACTATGAGCTGTATACAGTATACAGAATAAAAAGAAGTAAAAGAAATCTGTACATTGTAGTGTATAAAAAAGTTACCGAGAATATTAATGTATGTTCTGAGAAGCTGAGCTGTCCAAATGACTGAAATCTGTTACTTTTATATGAGTAGATAGTATTTTCTTTTATTAATTTCGGCTATGTACAATATACACACCTTACTATATAAAGTTTAATATTTAGTAAGAAGTCTTAGTGCATGAGTAATGATGGATAATTGGAACAGATCTATAAAGAATATTTTTTTTAATTTTTTTTATTAATGTTTTTTTATTTATTTCTAGGAGAGAGAGAGAGAGAGAGACAGTGTGAGCATGGGAGGGTCAGAGAGAGAGGGAGTCACAGACTGAAACAGGCTCCAGGCTCTGAGCTGGCAGTCAGCACAGAGCCCGACGCGGGGCTTGAACCCATGAACTGCGAGATCATGACCTAAGCGAAAGTCGGACGCTTAACCGACTAAGCCACCCAGGCGCCCCAAGAATATTTTATTCTTTTTTCATGTTGCCTCATCTCTTAATAATTTATTTATAGTGTTACGTGTTTTTTACTTTTATGAACCATTTAAAAATATTTTTAATACCATATCCTTCTCTCTGATTACTTCAGTGTGTGTTTTATAAGAACATAATGCTCTTACCCATAACCACAGTATAGTTATCTACTTCGAAAAATGTCACATTGATGTAATTTCATCTAACCTACATTCCATGTTCTAATTCCTTCATTTGCCCCAAAAGTATCATTTTTAGGATTCTGTTTTTCTCTGGTACAGATCCAGTCTAGGATTATAAATTGCTTTATGTCATCTTTTTTAACTCTTCATTTTTCAGATTGTTATTGTCTCTTGACTGATATTTGGAATATAGGACAGGTATTTTATAAATTTTTTCTCAGGAGACCTGGGTGGCTGAGTGTCCAACTTTGGTTCAGGTCATGATCTTGCAGTCTAGTCCATGGGTTTGAGCCCCATGTCGGGATCCTGCTTCGGATTCTGTGTCTTCCTCTCTCTCCACCCTTTCTCCGTTCACACTCTGTTTGTCTCTGTCTCAAAAATAAACCCTAAAAAAACATTTTAAAATAATTTTTTCTCAATTTGAGGCAAATCTGGGTGGTCTTGTCTCTCCAGTCATGATCTTATGGTTCTTGGGTTCCAGTCCCACATCGGGCTCTGTGCTGATAGTGTAGATCCTACTTGGGATTCTCTCTCCCTCCCTCTCTCTCAGGCTCTCCCCCATTCATCCTTTTCTTTCTCTCAAAAAGAGAGAATATAAAACAAATTCTCAATTTAAGTTTGTCTGATAGGTCTTTGTGACTTCTATGACCAACTGCATCAGACAAGATGATATGTCCACGCTCAGCTGATAATTTTGTCCATCTCACTGAGATCTTCTTGGTGTTCTCCAGTGTATACTTACTATTTCCCCCTTGCTATTTCCACAGCAAGAAGCCTGGATTATACTAACACTATCACATTTACCCGTTTGCTCAATTCTACAACATAAAAAAAATAATTTCAGAATCATTGTATCTGTCCAACCACAAAAAAAACCCTACTAGTAAGAGTCAAGATTTGTTCTCACATGATTTAGGTGATGATGAATCTTCATTATTTTATGTTGGGTCACATTTTATTTATTTATTTATTATTTTTTTTAAAGTTCACTTGTTTATTTTGAGAGAGAGTGCATACACAAGCAATCAAAAGGGAGAGAGAAATGGAGAGAGAGAGAGAGAGAGAGAGAGAGAGAATCCCAAGCAGGCTCCGCACTGTCAGTGTGAAGTTCAATGCAGGGCTTGAACTCACGAACCATGAAATCGTGACATGTGCCAAAGTCAGACGCTTAACTGACTGAACCAATCAGGCACCCCTTTTAGGTAACATTTTAAAGTAATTCTGATAATCTCTCCTCATTAAAACCTGACACAAGCTTTTATTTTACAGATTCTATATACTAGTTTTCTTTAACGTTCATTTTTATTATTTTTAGAGTCTTTAATCTCATTACACCACAGGCATCTTTGTAAACTGATAAATCAACTGACTACATGTGTGCAACAAACTACACACACACACACACACATCACATCACATCACATCAAAAGAACCACTTAAAACAAGAACAGTCATTGGTTTTGCCTCATGAATCTGTGAGTGAACAAGTTAGACCTGGCTCATTCTAGCTGCCCTGGCTGGGCCAGATGATCTCATTTGTATGCTCTGTAGTTAGCAGTCAACCGGCCAATAAGAGGTGACTGGGGCGTGTGTTCTTTTTTTTTTTTTTTTAATTTTGTTTAACGTTTATTTATTTTTGAGAGACAGAGAAGACAGACATGAGCAGGGGAGGGACAGAGAGAGAGGGAGACACAGAATCTGAAACAGGCTCCAGGCTCTGAGCTGTCAGCACAGAGCCCAATGTGGGGCTCAAACTCACAAACCACAATATCATGACGTGAGCTGAAGTCGGACGCTTAATCGGCTGAGCCACCCAGACGTCCCTGTGAGTTAGGTAATACAAAGTGAGATTAGCTCATGCTATGCAGAAAATTAATTTATAATAGTCATCAATATATTTAAGATAGGGTTAATGCCCCCCACAGGAAATGTAGGGGTGCTAGCGGAGATCGGCTTCTGCTAGACCTAGCTAGAGTTTTAAAGCAACTTGTGAGGTCTTCTCTGGTTTTGTTTCTGTGTTTCTTCGAAGGTTATCTGGCACCTGCATAGCCTGAGTGAGCTCCCAAGTTCTCCTTAAATCCTTCCCAGGGCATCCTGGGGTCAGGGCATCTTGGGGCCAGGGCACGCCTGGGGAGCCCGTGATCTTAGCAGTGCACAGGGCCACTCATGCAGTAGAACCTCAGGGTGGTATCATCAATGGCTGCTGTTTTTGTCTTTAGTCGTAATAATGTTTAAAGAAGGGACTCTGCCTTCTCATTTCGCACCTGGCCCCACAGATTCTGTATCTCGTTCTGCCTGGAGTCCAGATCGAGGCAACCTCCTGAAGCTTAGAGTGAGTCCTAATCACTCCTTCCACCCTGACTTTGCACAAATCTTCTAGTTTCTCAGTGGCTTTCCCTCTGGAACTCATGTCTTGCTTTCTCAGGATTTCCACTTCCCTGGGGGTGGCATAAGCTGAGAAGATTGTATTCAGAATAATCTCAAATATATTTTTTTAATTTTTTTTTCATTTTTGAGACACAGAGAGAGACAGACCATGAGTAAGGGAGGGGCAGGGAGAAAGGGAGACATAGAATCTGAAACAGGCTGCAGGCTCCAGGCTCTGAGCTGTCAGCACAGAGCTTGTTGCGGGTCCCCAACTCGTGAACTGCGAGATCATGATCTGAGCCAAAGTCAGAAGCTACTCAGGCACCCCTGGGGTGTGTATTCTTATCATCCAGCGGTGTAGTCAGAAGCTGATTAGGTAGACATGGCAATTTGCAAGAGAATGAATAGAATGTACAAGATCTTTGAGGTCCAGTTTTGGAATCGGCTCACCTTCATTCTACCTAATCCCATTCTACCTAATCCCTAATCTAATGCTGCAGTCTCCTGAAGACCAGAACACATTTAAGGGGGAGAGCGTAGCGGTGTATTCACCCCCTGAAGAAGGGAGTATGGAAAGTTACATTGCAGAGCACATGGGTACGGAGAGACATGAAGACTTCTGGCCAATTGCACAATCTATCACAGGTTCCTTAAGTCTTTTTAGGAAAGGATAAAGCATAAAACAAAACCAAACGGAAAGAAGCAAAAGGGGAATTATGGATATTAATGTAAATACATTGGTGGTTATGAAAAAAAGATAAAAATCCACATGTGAATGAATTATGTATTATTTGGCTTTTTGATATTTTCTTTGTCACTGTTTTTTATTGTTCCGGTTATGTAACACAAGTATCAGAGAGGTCTGTGTCACCTAGGAAGGTCTATTTGACAAGTAAGAGCCCCAGGAACAGATTAAATTTAACTTTGATGTTTGATGTTACCCATATATAAATTATCAAACGAAAATGTCATCATTTTATCTGTGTAAGCATTTAAAAGATCTTTTAGTGATGATTGCATGAGATAGTTCTAAGATATTTTTTCTTCACTGAAGATCCATTTTTATGCCTCCGTGATGTCCTTCACCTTCTGTTGGTATTTCCCTCTCTCTCTCTCTCTCTCCCCCTCTCAGTTGACAGGTAAGATAGACAAACAATGCCAAACATTTAGAGGGGACAGATTTTTCAAGTCTTTAGTTCAAATATTTATTTTTCCAAGTGTTAATTTCAAGTATTTGATAGCTGGGAAACTGTGAGGCACTCCTTTTTTGCCCTCCACCTTTATTGATATATATTTGATGTATAATATTATATAAGTTTAAACTACACAGTGTGATGATTTGATACATATATCTAGTGCAAAGTAATTACCATTGTATGGTCAGTTAACACCAAGATCACATGACATAATTGCCATTTTTTTCATGCAGTGAGAACATTTAAGATCCGCTTTCTTAGCACCTTTCAAGTATACAGAACTGTTGCCTGTAGACACAATAATGTACATTAGATCCCCAAGACTTACTCATCTTACAACTGGAAGTTTGCTCCGTTTGACCAACATCTCCCCATTTCCCCAGCACCTCACCCCAGCAAATGCCATTCTAGTGTCTGTTTCTACCAGTTCTGTTTCTTTAGATTCCACATAAAATGAGATTATACAGTATTTATTTTTCTCCATCGGGCTTATTTCGCTTAGCAGAATGCCCTCGAGGTCCATCTATGTTGTTGTAAATGGCAAGATTTCCTTTTTTTATGGCTGAATAATATTACTTCCAAAATAATAACACACACACACACACACACACACATTTTCTTTATCCATTCATCTATCCATAGGCACTTAGGTTATCTCCACCTCTTGGATTTATGAATAAAGTTGCAATGAACATAGGAGTATAGAGATTTTTCCGAGATAGTGATTTTATTTCCTTCAGATAAATAATCCTACAAATGGGATTGTGGGATCATATAGTAGTTTTATTTTTAATTTTTTGAGCAAGTTTATAGAATACTTTTGAAATCTGAATATATCTCTTAGGTATACATTAGATTTTTACTTACTTCCTGGTCTTACTCTATAATTTCTTCACTGACATATGAGATATGCTTAAATCCTTTTAAACATAAAATGTTTTCTCTACTTCAGTTGGTAAGTAATCAATTAATTCTTCCAATTAAGAACACATTAAACATGGTGATCAACACAAACAGAATAAAGTCATCTGGTACATGCTGCCATCAGTGGATATGTATGGTCTATGCAAGTGTTTTTAAGACCCAGATACTTCCTTCTTTCAATTTCCTGTGCTTAGTCTTTATAAGTCACCAGCTGAATATTACATATCAAAAATATTTCTTGGTTTAATATACCAATTGCAGCCAGTTTCCTGTTACTAAACTTATTTATCAAATTAAAAAGACTAAGTACTTTTAAAAGGATATTTTCTGGGAAACGTCTCATATTTAGAAGCAATGGTATCTATAGCAAAACAACCAAGAAGGAGAAGTCAAGATTGAGGGGTTTCTGAATTTTCTTCTGGGTCTCAATGTCACATTTTAAGCAAGTGATTTATGATCTTGAAACAAATATGACAATAACATATATTTTGAAGATAGATACTTTACAGTAAAGTTCTAGAAGTTAAAAGGTTTCTCTTCCATTATTCTCGACTGCAAAAGTGCTATTTCAACATTGTGGTTTGGTGATACACATATTTTCAGACATCTAACTTAACTGTTATCCCAGTGGAGATTCACTGAAGTTAGAAAGTTTTCCTGATGGGGGCACCTGGGTGACTCAGTTGGTTAAGCGTCCAACTTTGGCTCGGGTCATGATCTCATGGTTCATGGGTTCGAGCCTTATGTTGGGCTCTTTGCTAACAGCTCAGAGCCTGGAACACGCTTCAAATTCTGTGTCTCCTTCTCTCTATGCCCCTCCCCCACTCTCATTCTGCCCCACCCTCAAAAATAAATAAACATAAAAAAAATTTTAAAGTAAGCTTTCCTGAAGAACGCCAATTTCCTTACATTGTCTGTATTTCATAAAAGCTATCTAGCATACTTGAGGCCATGTTAACTATTTTTAAGATAAAATGTCTTTCTGAGGCTATTTGGAGCATCTCTACATATGGTTGCTAGTGGAATAAAAATATCAATCTTTGGCATGAAAATATGGATAAATGAGTCAATGCTCTGCTCTGCTTATATTTCTAATACAAAAAATCCTATTCTTTTAAATCAAATATAGTCGATGAGTGTCACTTCACAATCTAATTTATAAAATTATGTCCTTGCCTGAAATCCCCAGGTTAGACACAGCCCTCCTTCACTCCAAGTGTAAAATGTCTCAGGCATTGTAATCAAAGGAATGGTAGTTCTTGCAGTGGTAACTGTCCACCTAGAAGGACAGGTACATGGACACCCCGAGGGAGAGGAGGAACGGGTCATTTGTCTTTCATTGACAGTGAGAAGCAATAATGCTCGATTCAGTCACATTACAGCTACCGACTCTGGGCCCCCCATGAAGCCCAAGTGACGGGGAGTCACTGCAGCTCACTGTCAGATGATACTTTAAAATGAGACGGCCATTTCCCAGCATGTTCCTTTGTGTAATGTCAAAGATTTGAATTCTCGGGGGTCCATATTCCACTAACCAAGTCTAAATTCCTCTTATTTGATAGAACTGACCCCTGGTGTCCAAAGCTTATGACACTCTCAGCCACCAATTGTGTTTCTGATTAGTGTAGAATGGGCAGTAGGTGTTTATGCATATATATCATATGACTATTTTATAGATTTCATGATGACGAGTGCAGGCATTCAAAAGTGAGATGCTATTGCGTTATGTTTTTCTAAGCCACTGGTACATCTAAGTGCTTGGAGAACATTTGAGGGCTCAATATAATATATTTATATCCCCCATGTATATAGAAATATATAATATGTTTATTTCCCCCCAAAATATGCATTAAGATCCTATCAAAAGCTACACTCAAATATCTTACTATAAACTTTCTCCTAAATATTTACTTAGGTTTGCCTTTGGGTGGCTAATAAAAATTACATTAATTTATCACTTTTACGTCACCATATAACAGGAAATCAAAAAGGGAAGCAGTGAGAGAAGAATGATAAAGAAACCCCATCAGATCTCCCAAAAGATCATTTATTAAAGAACACATTTCTAGCTGATGGGAAAGATAATATGACTCAATTTCTAATAAAGTTTTCATGATCAATAAATTTGTTGCTAAATAAAAGTTAGTCAAAAGCAGGAATGCTTATATTATCTTGATTTTTATATACTAAGGTATTCCAGATAATTTTAAATACAGTGGAAATGTACCTTCTTTGCTTTACCGATGTCGAAAGCATTGTCAGGTTAATTGCTTAAATTAAATAGAGCAAACATAATTTGCTTTTTCCTTAATGACTTGAGGGTATTGCTACGAACCTTAGGTTTGGCAACATCCTGAGAGCTATAGGCCTTTCAAATATGCCCCAAGTTCTCATTAGCCTGTATTCCCGTCTGCTCTAGAGCTACCTCCGCCTATATTCTCAACCTCACCACCACCAAATTGAATCATCTAGTTATTGTGGATTTGCTTCCCTAATGGACGACTTTATCAAATTTAAGTCGATATCATCAATCTCAGTGATAAAATCAGACAACAATGTATGTTTGTTTTATTCTGATCTTGTGTGACTGCTGCCTATGGCCATTCCAGTTTTGGTAAGACTTATACTGGAGATATCAGAAGGCAGCTTAAGGCTTTAGTTCAGGACTCACAGAAGAGGTCAAAACTGGAGAAGTTACCAAGATAGAGATGTATTTGATGCCCACACAGAGAGCATTTAGTGTCAATGGATAATGTCTTTGTTCAGGCTACTATAACAGAATACCATAGAATGAATGGCTTAAACAATATGCGTTTGGAGGCTGAAGGTTCTGGAGTTCTGGAGGCTGGAAGTCCAGGCTCAGGGTGCTGGTGTGGTGCTGGTGATGCCCTCCTCCTGGTTCACAAACAGCTGGATTCTCATTCTATCTGTCCTTGGATATGGAGAGAAAGAGAGCAGACTCTCATGTCTTCTCTTAAAAGGGCACTAATCCCATCATGGGGGCTCCACCCTCATGACACAGTCACCTCCGCAGAGACCTGCCTCCTAATAGCATCACATTGGGAATCAGGATTTCAACACAGATTTCAATATGGATTTCAGTCCATAACAGATAAAATGTGACTTCCTACAAGAGAGGAAAGTCAAGTTCTGAACTCCAGTCAACCCAACCAGGTAGAGGATTTCTGAGGGGTTGGAGCAAGCAGAGGAACCTCTTAGCATCTGGCTAGTGAAAACAGGGAAAACCAAGAGAAGAGGTCACAGGGAAGCCTAACAAAGAAGTGATCCAGGAAAGAAGGTGATGCCAAATGGTGAAAGGCTGATGAAGAAGAGGACAAGAAACTGACCATTGGGTTTGGCAGGATGGTGATCAATGATGACCCTGAAAGAGAGGAAGAAAATCTATTTGGGACTGGCTGAGGAGATAAGAAGAAGAAGATAGTGTAGATTGTTAAGAACAACAGTGTAGACAAGCCTGCTTCGTCAATGTTGGTGGTGGATGGTAGCGCAGAAAAAGACCAGTAGCTGTAGGATATTATTGCGGTGAGGAATGTTCTGTGGACTGAATATGTCCCCTGAAAATATGTATTCTGAAGACTTAATCTCCAGTGTGATAGTACAGGAGGTGGGGCCTTTGGAAGTAATTAGGTTATGTGAAGTCATGAGGGTGGAATCCCCATGACATGACTAGTGCTTTTATAAGAAGAAAAAGATATGCCAGAACTCTTCTCTCCCTCATGTGGGGATATAGTGAGAGGGTGGCCATCTGTAAGCCAGGAAGGACTCTCACCAAGTGGCCTCTTAACCCTAGACTTTCCAGCCTCCAGAACTGTGAGAATAAGTATCTATTGCTTCAGCCACCCAGTCTATGGTGTTTTGTTATTGCAGCCAGAACTGACTAAGACAATGTTTATGGGCTTATTTTTAAGATGATTTTTATGTGATGCATTAGAGAGCGAAATATTGAGAACGTGGTAGAGAGGAAAAACATTACAGGAAGCAGGTCTGAATAGAAGAGGGAATCAGATCCACAAGAGAGCAGAAGCTTCTAGACATAGATGAAAACTAGAAAACCTCCATTTCAACAGATTTAGGGGCACCATCTCTGAGAATTAATGCTTGTAGAACAGGGGAGAGTGAGAAAATGAAATGGTTCTTACCTGATTGCATCTTCATGATCCAGAGTAGGAAGGATGGTGATCTGTGGAGACTGAGAGGGAGGGAGACAGTGTCAGAAGTATGATCTGAGCAAAGGACTTAGGACGTAGAACACATGAAAGTCCATTCACAAGGAAAGTGTTGAATCATTGGGTGATGTTGGTTGTGCCTTTGAGATGCGTGGTTTTACATATAAAGTGAAGTCAGTCAGTAGGATTTTGTGACTTTTCTCTTCCTATTCACACGCGCATGCTGTAAAGAGAGATGGTTTGTTCTAATCCACTTTGGGGATCACTGAGAATTCATTACATGACGGTGACAGAATGAGAAAAATGGTAAGTAGCCGCAGGTATTTGTGAAATGCTCGTTGTGCTGGATCGTCTGGGCCGGCCGAGGACAAGCTTGCGCTATGAGGCAGCGCCAGACAGCGACCAGCGTGGTAATCCCTATGCAGTTTGAGGTGGCAGCTCTTGAGTAAGAACAGCAGAACAGGATGTGGGTGTCACAGTGTCACCATGGTACAATTTCTAGTGAGGACAATGGTTACAAATTTGCTGAGATGGAAACCCCAGGAAGGAGGGATAGATCTGTGAAGAGGGAGAAAGACACTGGGGGCTTGGAGGCCTCCCAAGCCTTCCGCATCCTGGCGCGTCTAGAAGAAAGACACCTTTCTGCACAGTGTGTGGGGTAAGTGGATGTGGCTCAGCCAGCTTGCCCAAGCCTTGCCCAGCCATCCTGAGGCCTGAGGAGGTCACCCACTTAGCACACCTGTGACACCCCAGTGCACCAGGGGACACGTTTCGGAAGCTCATCTAACTGGATGTTTCTGTTGCCAAAACTAAAGGTCACAGGACAGGAGGCAGAAGATGAGAGTGAAGGCAATCGGTACCTCACTATACAACTCTCCTCCTAGTAGAGAAAAGAGGTGAACATAAAAAATGAGAGAAGGGGTAGTGCTTATGGCTTTGCCACCTGCTCTTTTTTTTTAAATCATCATAGTGCCCTGGGGAGCCTGGGGGGCTCAGACGGTTAAGCATCTGACTGTTGATTTCGACTCAGGTCATGATCCCATGGTTTGTAGGCTTGGGCTCCGAGCTGACCATGAGGAGCCTGCTTGGGACTGTCTCTGTGTCTCTCCCTCTGCCCCTCCCCCACATACTTGCTCTCTCAAAATAAATATTATTTTAAAAATTTTGTTTAATGTTTATTGATTTTTGAGAGAGAGAGAAAGAGAAAAAGAGAGAGAGAGAGAGCAAGGGAGGAGCAGAGAGAGAGGGAGACACAGAATCTGAGGCAGTATCCAGGCTGTGAGCTGTCAGCACAGAGCTGGATATGGGGCTTGAACTCAAGAACCTTGAGATCATGACCCGAGCTGAAATCAGATGCTCAACCGACTGAGCCACCTAGACACCCCTATAAATAATTTTTTTAACAAAAGTCTCCTCTGGGGTGCCTGGGTGGCTTAGTTGGTTGAGTATCCAACTTCTGATCTCATGTTTCATGAGTTCGCACCCGCGTCATGCTCTGTGCTGACAGCTCAGAGCCTGGAGCTGCTTCGGATTCTGTGCCTCCCTCTCTCTCTGCCCCTCCCCTGCTGTTGCTCCTTCTCTTTCTCAAAAATAAAATAAATTAAAAAAATAAAAGGGCATTCAATTATCCCTAAGTAAACAACCCTGTCCCAACACATGTTTCGAAGTTACTAGAATAATAACTACACTGGTATGTTTTTAGAGAAGTCAGTATAATGCCTTCCTTTGACTGGATTCACCCTTACCCATACTCTCTTATAACCTTGTCCAATACTTATGGAAAGCTATTTGCGTCTTTGTCTCCTCTCTTCTCTACACTATGTTTTAGTTTCTCTACCCTCCAACTCTCAATATTTTAGTTTAGCATTTGTATTTCTTTATTTCTACAAATTGATTTAATAGGATGCATCTAGCTCTCAGATGGCAGGTGCTACAAGAAATGAAGCCCTCCTTTCCAGGAATGCTTAAACTTTTCCAACTTCCCAAAATAATTAAAACACGGAAATAAACGGAATGCCTCAGAGTAACAGCACTATTTTTTAGAGTTTATTTATTTAGAGGGAGAGGGAGAGCACAAGTGTGGGGGAGGGGAGGGAAGGGGTAGAGAGAGGGAGAAAGAATCCCAAAGAGGCTTCACACTGTCAACACAGAGCCTGATGTGTGAACCCTGAGATTGTGACTTGAGCCCAAGTTGAATGCTTAACTGACTGTCACTCAGGAGCCCCTGAGTCAATAAACAATGCCATTTATTTATTGAACACTTTCAGGTTGTCACAAACTGGCTTCCTTACCTATGCTGTGGACCCTCTTTTTTAGACCCATTCTGCAAATAAAGAAATTTAGGTTACAGAGGATAAGGCTCTAGTTCATAAGTGCATGCTTAGAGTGAAGACAGGAATTTAAGTTCACTCAAACCTTATGCTCTGGCCGCTGTGCATAGATTTCAGAAAACATGAAGATTATATTAAGTTAGCCAAAAAAAATTCCCCCCAAAACAAAAAGCTCATGCACCCCTCATTATATTTTACCCTAATAGTGTGCATTTTGGGGAGTTTAAAATACCATATCTACAATTTAGATCTGAGCACCCTGATACTATTTAGAAAAATTAGGAGGGACACTGGGGAAGAGCTGCATGAGCATTGTTAACATAAACTTGAAGTTACTCTCAGAAATTTGTAAACGAGGCATGTACGCACAGACAAGGATCACAGATAGCTGTCTTGCACAGCACATAAAAGTGATTTTTTTTTTTTTACCACTTATTTGATCCATTTAAGATGTATGAAAAGTTATCATGACTAATACTAATTGGACACTCTTTTTTTTTTTTTTAAAGTTTTATTTATTTCTAGGAGAGAGAGAGAGAGAGTGAGCAGGGGAGGGTCAGAGAGAGAGGGAGTCACAGACTGAAACAGGCTCCAGGCTCTGAGCTGGCAGTCAGCACACAGCCCGACGCGGGGCTCGAACCCACGAACCGCGAGATCATGACCTAAGCGAAAGTCGGACGCTCAACCAACTAAGCCACCCAGGCGCCCCAACTAATTGGACACTCTTAAGAAGGAGTTTGTGCTGTGTGGTTTCTGGGTGGCTCAGTCAGTTAAGCATCAGATCTTGGCTCAGGTCATGATCTCACAGTTCGTGGGTTTGAGACCCAGTTCATGTGTTCGAGCCCCACATCGGGCTCTGTCTCTGCTTCAGGTTCTGTGTCTCCCTCTCTCTACAGGTGTAGAGCCTCCTGTTCACGCTTCATCTCTCTCTCTCATTCTCAAAAATAAATAAAAGACATTCACTTTTTTATTTAAAAAACAAAGAGTGAGGTTTTGTTGTTATATATCTGCCTTTTCACAGCCAAATTCTATTTGGGTATTTTTTAAATTATTTTTTAATCTTTATTTATTTCTGAGAGAAAAAGAGAAAGACAGAGTGGGAGTGGGGGAGATGCAGAGAGAGAGGCAGAGACACAGAATCTTAAACAGGCTCCAGGCTCTGAGCTGTCAGCACAGAGCCCAATGTGGACTTGAACTCACAGACTGTGAGATCATGACCTGAGCAGGAGTTGGACGCTCAAAGACTGAGCCACCCAGGCTCCCCTATGCGGGTTATATTTTTAAAGTGAGACCCTAAATAGGAAGCTAAATTCTTTTTACAACAGTATGCCCCACAATTGTCTGAATTTCTTGTTGTTGTTGTTGGATTTGGATGTTTATTTTTGGTAGAAATTACAAAGTGTTTTTCACAGTCTGTGTACCATTTTACATTCTCATTAGAAATGTATGATTGATCCAATTTATCTTTACAAATATATCCATTGTTACTTTAACAAAACAAAACAAAGATTCATAAAGATAATTTGTTACAAAAGATATGTAATGGTATCTCATCATTGCTTAATTTCATATTTTCTTTATGGCTAGTGATGTTGTACATATATTTACATAAGTATTTATATACCCACATATATTCTACAGCTAACATAGAGTAACCATAAAACAGGCCTGTTTATGCTTTTTGTCCCATTTTTAAAACTAGTTTGTTTTTCATTATTACTATTGATTTATGATGTTTCTGTACATATTTGAGCTAAAATATGTAGCTCCCATGCTTACTCCCAAAAGTAGGATGAAAGGAGGAAAAGACTCCCTCTACTAAAACTCATCCCCAAAACACCCTCTCTCAGGATCTTGAGGTCTATGCATCTCACAACCTCTGTCCTTCTGAACTAGAATTTAAACCACTCTTTTACACTTTCAAGGAAAACAAAATTAGTGACATTTAAATTGTCTTAATAGGCAGAAGGCAAACATGAGCAGTGTCACATAATGCAGACAGAGCTCTGCACACAATTGTCTGAATTTTTTAAAACCTTGTCTTCATTTAAAAATTCACTTTAATTTCATTATAAAAGGTTGGATCCCAAAGTCACTTTTCATGAATGGAAGAAACAATTTGACTTTCCAGGTGTGTGGGAGTGTTTCTACTTTAACATTTAACTGAACAAAAAATAAACATTGTGCTGGGTAAGGTGCCCATCACTGTTGTCCATTTCCATGGAAGATTTGGCTCAATCTGCCAACTCTGGAAAACACTTCGTTGTCCATAACGTATCGTTAGAGTGCCTTCTCAAAGTCAGAACCCAATCTGTGATATGCTTTTGCTCTGACCGAATGTATTACAGTTTCCACCCAGCTTACTTTTAGCTTTGCAATGATCATCATTATATCATAAAGCCAAATAACATAGATTATCCTGATCCATACATAGTCTCTAATCAAAGAGGAGTAATTATCCATCATGGGAAAGGATGTCCCATTTCTCATTTCAGTTTTAACCTTAGATAATCAGCCATGTTTTCTAGTTCATATTTGGATAGGACTGTCAACCGTGTGTTTGAAGTTATGAATGAATGAATCAATGAATGAATGAATGAATGGATAGAATAAAAGATAAGGAAGCAATGCCTACCTCAATTGTCCACCATAGAAGTATCATATGATCATGATGTGTTTTCTCTGTGATAACACAGTGTAATTCTAGATGGGCACATACATGTAGAAACATACAGGAACCCTAGAGGATGTTATGCTTGTGTGCTTATGTGTATATGTAATCATTTCGTATGTACTCTTTCCTAGTTCTCCATCAAATATTTCATTCATGTTTTCATTTTTCGTATAACTGTTTATGTTCCATTTAAATGGCAAATACCATCTCTACGCAGTTCAATTTGGGCCCTTGGCAGTGTCTGCCATGATGGAGAATCTACTGGAAGGTAAGCGGTGTTATAACCTCCCTTGTCACTTCTGCTCAACAGCCCCGTTATCCCCAGTTCACAGTATATTTAATCTAATCTGCAGACTCATGGGCCCTATTTTCAAAAGACATGTTTCTTTTAACCACCCTCCTCTTGGACACAAGAATCATATTATATTCTTAACTTACAGATATTTTGCCTTTTGGTTTCTCAGAGAGGGAGTAATCAGGGAGAAAGGCCCACAGTAATAGAAATACTAACAATTTGCAAATCTTATTTCTGTTTTTGGGTTACAGCTTTGCAAAGGATATTTCACTTGTGATGCTAATCATAGAAACGATTTGTTTCATGAGTTAGTATTGTCATTGACTTCTAGTTGTAATGATCGTTATTAAAGGTGTGTTCGTATTTTGTGTGCCTTAGGAGGTCCAGTTTTGTACAAACAATTGGTGTTTTTCACTGGGAAATCTGTGTTTTATTATTCACTCCTGCATGGACTTCTTTACTTTATTATTAAGAATATTACGTCGCGTAAATCTAATGCCTCCCCTCTATCTTCTTTCCTCTCTGTGCCTATGATTCTCCAACTCTGTCTCTGTCCTCTTTCTTTGCTTATTCTGACCTTCCAAATGCTTCTCCAACCAGTTAACCATCACACTGGTCTTAAGTGTTTCCAGGTTGGGAAAAAGGGAATAAACTCACCTCGAAGGATGAAAGGAAGAAGGTTCTCTGACAGGGCAGAGAAAAGAGCAAGTTGAGCAATTGAACAAAGAGAAGAAGGAAGACCTGCCTGTGAGCCTATGGAGATGCGACAGCTCCTTGTCTCTATGCAGAACGGGGCACACAAGTCCACCTCAAGATTAGAATCAAAAGTAGTCACCCTACACTGTCTTCAGGCAACAAGATCTCCAAAAGATAAAGCACAACTTTTTAACTTCCTCTAGGGTTAAAACACAGAGAAAAGAGAGTCATTTTATTCAAGAAGAGGAGTCAAAAGTCAGTTAAGTGTTTGGCTCTTGACTTTGGCTGAGGTCCTCATGATCTCACGGTTTGTGAGTCTGAGCCCACCTTGGGCTCAGTGCTGACAGTGCAGAGCCTGCTTGGGATTCCTTCTCTCCCTCTCTCTCTGCCTCTCTCCCTCTTCAAAATAAACAACAAACTTGACCAAAAAGATAAGTGTATTGTTAATGTCCATCACCTATTTCACCGATCCTTCCTCTCACCTCCCTTCTGGTAACTACCAGTTTGTAGTCTGCACTTAGGAGTCTGTTTTGTTTGTCTCTTTTTTCCATTATTTGTCTTTTGTTTTGTCTCTTAAATCCCACATACGAATGAAGTCAGATGGTATTTGCCTTTCTCTGACTTATTTCACTTAGGATTATGCCCTCTAGGTCCATCCCTGTTGTTGCAAATGGCAAGACTTCACTCTTCTTTATGACTGAGTAATATTTCTTTATATCACATATGCTTTTTCTTTTTCCATTCATCTGTCTATAAACAACTGGGTTGCTCCCATATCCTGGCTATTGTAAATAATGCTTCAATAAATATACAGGTGCACATCTTTTTGAATTTGTGTTTTCATTTTCTTTTTTTTTTTTAATTTTATTTATTATTTCTAGGAGAGAGAGAGAGACAGCATGAGCAGGGGAGGGTCAGAGAGAGAGGGAGACACAGACTCTGAAATTGGCTCCAGGCTCTGAGCTGGCAGTCAGCACAGAGCCCGACGCGGGGCTCGAACCCACGAACTGCGAGATCATGACCTAAGCGAAAGTCGGATGCTCAACCGACTAAGCCACACAGGCGCCCCAATACATTAGGGATTCTTAAAAGAAGCATATCATGGGGGAAGGGAATTCTGAGAAAAAAGTTTCCAGTTATGGAATGAATAAATCACAAGAAAGGAAGGTGCAGCATAGGGNACACAGACTCTGAAATTGGCTCCAGGCTCTGAGCTGGCAGTCAGCACAGAGCCCGACGCGGGGCTCGAACCCACGAACTGCGAGATCATGACCTAAGCGAAAGTCGGATGCTCAACAGACTAAGCCACCCAGGCGCCCCTGTGTTTTCATTTTCATTGGATAAATACCCAGTAGTAGAATTACTGAAATATATATAATTCTATTTTTAAATTTTGGAGGAAACTCTGTACTGTTTTCCACAGTGGATGTACTAATTTGCATTCCCACAAAGAGGGCAGGAGGATTCCCTTTTCTCTGCATCTTTAACCAACACTTGTTATTTCTGATCTTTTGGATTTTAGCCATTCTGACAGGTGTAAGTGATATCTTATTGTAGTTTTAACTTGCATTTCTCTGGTGACTAGTGATGTTGAACATCTTTTCATGTATCTGTGGTATAGCTATAGGTCTTCTTTGGATTCAATAGGCTGTCGAACATAAGGCATATTATTTTCCTCAAAAACAAAAGTAGTTTTCCATTTAAAATTTCTAATTGTACCTTTCAAAAGCTTTTAATAGTTATTTAAGCTTATTTCTTTATTATTTATTTTTGAGAGAGATAGATAGAAAGGGAGAGCATGCATGAGTTGGGGAGGAGAAGATAGAAAAGGAGAGAGAGAATACCAAGCAGACTACACTCTCGTCAGTCCAGAGCCCTATTCAAGACTCAGTCCCACGAACCATGAGATCATGACCTGAGCTAATATCAAGAATTGAAGACTCAACCAACTGAGCTACCCAAGCGCTCTCCCTCTTTTGTTTTATGTAAACTATTGTATGTATGAATACATTCTTAGTAGAACTGGTCAAACCTTTTAGTGTTTGAAGGCTCAAGAACGTCAAGACACACGTCAAATATTGAATGGTTCCACGATGCACAAACAGTCTCAGGAACTGTTGGCTCCATGCCATGGATGATGCTCCTTGAGTTATTACATCTGCTCTTTAGTTTTTCTTCTCCTCCCCATCGCCCCCTTCCTCCTTCTTCTCTCCACTGACATTTCCTGATGTCAAGCATATTTACCATTGAGGGATTCCTCAATGGTATATGAGTTCTGTTATGGGAAGCTGCATGAGCAAACTAAAAGTACAGGAAGAAAGTAAGTTAGATCTAGCCTATCAGAAGAGGGCTGAGAGCATCTTGTAGTTTCAAAAAGTAAGAAAGTGCTCAAAAGTGAAACAACAACAACAAACTCATTGTCAAAGGAACATAGGAACCAAACAAACAAGTTCCTAATGGCCAAAGCTAGAATAATTTGAGCAACAAAAGAAGAAAGTAATGGATCATAACCAAAGTATAAAATAAATATCTACAAGCATACATTAAGGTAAATAAATGATTCTATAAATAACTAAACAAGAAAAAAGAGACAAGTTTCCCATGTAGAAAAATTTGTTGATCCTCTCTCTAAATAAATTATGTTGATCCTCTGACCGATTTGAGATGGCACATAACTCCTGACTCCCTAGATGTGGACTTCACATGGTGACTCCCTTCCAAAGAACATACTATAGAAAGAGGAAGTACAAGAGTTACTTTACAGTAGAGAATCTGACAAACTTTATCGGTTGAATTAGCTCAACATCAGGAGCCATAACTAATTTTGATATTGTATACCCTTGGTACAATGTTATGAGGATGGTAATTACCTCTGTGGTCTTTGTTCTAATAATTCAGGACTCCTGTCTAACCATGAGGAAAACATCAGAAGAGCCCACACTGAGGAATAGTCTACAAATTACCTGACCAGTACTTCCTAAAACTGTCAAAGTCATCAAAAAACCAAGTCTGAGAGACTGTCCCAAACCAAAAAAAAAAAAAAAAAGCCTAAGAAGTCCTGACAGCTAAACATGGGATCCTAGATGGGAGTTTGGAAGAGAAAAGGACATTGGACAAAAAATAAGGAAAATTAAAAAAATATAGAACATATGTGTGAAATAACTTCAGTGAAGAATAATCTATTAATGCTGGTTCATTAGTGGTGATGGATTAACAGAAGATGTTAGCAATATGCAAAGCTGGGTTGGGACATATAGAAACACTCTGTTCTATTCTTGCCTCTTTTGGTTAGTCTAAAACCATCTTAGAATAAAAAGTTTATCATAAAAATCAATAGTTTATTTTGTAATTGAGTATGTTGAATCCTCCTATTATTTATTGGAGGGGTTTTATGATCTGTCTCTTTAAATCAGTGGTTCCCCAATTCTAATCTGTGTGGAAATCACTAAAGTCTAGTAGAATCTTATGAAAAGTTGAGACTCCTGCTGTATGTTGGCTTTCCCTACAATACCACTTATACTTGGATCCCTCACTGAGAGATTCTGATTTATTTGCTCTGCTCTGTTGCTGGACAACAGGATTTGTAAACACTCCTCAGTGATTTCAATTGTACATCCAAAGTTGGGAAACCTTTTTGTTTAATGTTTAATATTGCAGATGTTAGCTGTGTTTCTCCCCTCAAAAGGGGCGACCAATTATATCGGCATCTTTAGAGAAGCTTGTTAAATACACAGCTTTTTGGTTTCGACTTCTGCAATTGGGATAATTATCTCAAGAGGTGGAGTCAAGAAACTCAAATTTAGAAGCAAATAACTCAGTCCTATATAAATTTCAAATGGCTAGTAGTGTCTCATTATAGGAAAGAGAGAAGCAGGGAGGGAGAGAATGATTCTGGCCAGGAGGAAAGTGGAGGAGGGCCAAATGGGAGCTTGAAGGAGTGAAAGGTAAGTTTTAAAGAGTGAGACAGAGAGGCGTCTGGGTGGCTCAGTTGGTTAAGCATCCGACTTTGGCTCAAGTCATGATCCCTCAGTTTGTAGGTTTGAGCTCTACTACGGGCTCTGTGCTGACAGCTCAGAGCCTGGGACCTGCTTCATATTCTGTGTCTCCCTCTCTCTCTGTCCCTCCCCTGCTCACGCTCTGTCTCTCTGTCTCTCTAAAAAATAAATAAACATTTAAAAAAAAGTTTAAAGAGTGAAACAGAGAAGAAGAGAATGAGGGAAAAGCAAAGAGAACAAAATAGATACTCTGTCACCAGCTTTGCGATTACCCACCCGCCATTATATATTTTCAATATATTTTCTTATTAAATTTTCACAAAAATCTCTCTAAGTTGGTATTGTTTTACAAATGAGAGAGGAAACCCAGCGAGGGTTGGTAACTTACCATGAGGGAGTGTGAAGACCCCAGAACAGAACAAGCAGGGAGTAGGAGCAGGCGACGCAAGGGTTGCCTGCTCCCCAGGAGAGGATAACGGTGTAGACAATGCACCTGCAAAGCTTGTATCATTGAAAACCTAAAGCCATGGCAAACCCAGGACATTTCCTGAGTCCAAGTCAGTGCTTCTATGAAGAGCTGCTCTTCGAAAGTCAGTACACCCACTAAATAGTTCATTTTAATGTTGAAATAACATGCAATTGCCTTGACCTTTCCTTGGTATTTTCCCTATGTTGTTGAGTATTTACTCTCTGAAATAATGCTCTATGTGCTTTATACCTGTTGCTATGCCTTCTATTTTTCCAGGAGTTTCTACTGGACGACCTGTAAAGAAGTGGGTTAATGGAGATCTGTACCCAGAAGAGCCCATAACTCCGTTCGAGGCTCCTAACACCTGGGGCTGCACGCACATGATGTCTGTGTAGGTCTGTGTGGGTATGCATGTTTCAGGCTCCAGTGTCAAACTCTGAGAAGCAATTAGAAAATAATGTTGCTGAAAAGGCCACACTATGAAATGAGAGTATTGAATGATGTAGATATGTAGACACTAGTTGCAGATGAAGGCCATCTGAGAAAACACCTAATACCATTTGGAAATATTACTGTGGTGGTACATGGTTTACTGAGGAGGAGGGCTGAGTACCAGGTAGTTTGTCTGTACAGAAAATGGAAGAGGAACTCATGCTCCGAATTTTAGGAAGCATCCTTGGATAGTGAAAAGGAGTCCCAGATGTGGACGGGAGACACTCTCATCAATGGCTATTACTAACACTGATGTTTTAAGATGAGATGAGGGTCTTGAGGCAGAGGGTAGAAAGGAGATTAATGGGCTGATTGTCTGGATACCTTCAGAGGAGACTCTGTCTCAAGGTACCAGAGGCTGAAAATCCAGTGGTAGACATTAAGGTTTGACTCACTAAAGTCTGTGAAGTTGCTAATTGTTCGTGTAGAAAGAAATGAATCTCCAAATGTCAGAAAAGAAAAAAAAAAAAAGCAGGGGCACCTGGGTGGCTTAGTCAGTTAAGCGTCCGACTTTTGCTTAGGTCATGATCTTGCAGTTCGTGGGTTCGAGCCCCGCGTCGGGCTCTGTGCTGACTGCCAGCTCAGGGCCTGGAGCCTGTTTCAGTCTGTGACTCCCTCTCTCTCTGACCCTCCCCTGCTCACACTATCTCTCTCTCTCTCTCTCTTCTAGAAATAAATAAAAAACATTAAAAAAAATAAAAAATAAAAAGAGCCCAATTAAAAAAATTTTTTAAATTAAAAAAAAAAAACAACAACAAACACAAATCAGGGGATTAGGGAGAGAGGCAGGAAAATAGAAATGAAAATAAAACTTCAAAGAGAGAGGAAATTTATATTTGTGGACATGTTTTCCAAAGAGAATGGACGCCGGAATGATTTCAGTTCATTTTCTTTTTTCCTTTTCTTTGTTTTCTTTTTTTGTTTTGTTTTGTTTTGCTACTGTTTCCTCCTAGTTGCAAAACTGGTGTGTGTTCAGTTCACTCCTTTGAATATATCAGTGTGTGACCTTGATCTTGAACTGGAGTCCTGGGAGTGTATGACAATGATTGACAGTCATTTCCGACTGCAGACCTGTGAATTGTTCCTTCATTAACAGTGTCAAAACAGTAAAATCATTTTCTCCAGCTGATTTGGGTGCCATAGCAGAGACGGACAGGGGACATAACTTTGGGCAACCCCCCCATTTAGAGGTCTAGTGTCATGGTATGTGCGTACCCTCTGCTGGGCCACTCAGGGCAACTTGCCCTGTGCCCACTGATAGACAAGCCCTGGGGCTGTCTTCCAAACCCAAATGATGGAGATTCTTGTGTGTGTGTGTGTGTGTGTGTGTGTGTGTGTGTGTGTGTGTGAAATAGAGAGAGAGTGACTCTAATTATCACCTAATATCAAACAGATTTCTTCAAATTATCTGCCTCCCTTTGACTTCCATTTTACATTACCTTCAGTAGGTGACCTAGCAGCTCCTGGTTCCCGACATAAGATAGCATTAGCTAAGTCACTATGACAATTGGTTTAATATTCGACAATTTGTTGAAATAACAGAAGTAATATCACTCACTAATCTCATGATCTGAGCTAGTAGCATTACCAGTAATGTGCAGTGGCTTCTTCGTTTCCCTAGATGTATACAAATATCTGAGAAAATAATATGTAATAATCACTTAGAAAATGCCACAAGATATTTAATATTAGAATTTGGTCAGGTTTCATTTTGACTGTATGGTTAAAAGTGATTTGGACTAAAAGACCTCCAAGCCAATAGCATTAAATTTAATTTGTTAAAGTAGGATCCTTTATTGTAAGTGTTCACATATGGCATGTTCCGTGGAATTTTGAACTTAAATTAGGTAATGTTAAACCCTAAATCACTGTAGAGGTCAGCTTTGTGTTTTTGTATTTTATGTTCTGAGAGGTCATTTTTTCATAATTAGCTTTGTTAGGGTATAGTTGATATACAAGAAACTGCACATATTCAAAGTATACAATCCAGGTAACTCAACATACATATATACCTGCAAAATGCACCTAACCAGGTAGTGAACACACCTGTCACCTCCAAAACCTTCCTCCTGCTCCCTTGTGTTTGTTTTCATTTTTTCTTTCTAATTTCTTTTTTTTGTGGTAAGAACAGTTAACATGAGATCTATTCTTTTAACGTCTTAAGCACATAATTCAGTATTGTTAATTATAGGCACAATATTGTACATCAGATCTTTCGACCTTATTTATCTTGCATGGTAGAAACTTTACTCCCATGAATAGGGTCCCCCATTCACCTTCCCCCCAGCCCCTGGCAACCACCATTTCATTGTTTTTTTTCTATGAATTTGGACATCCCAGGTACCTCATAGAGGTGCAACCATGCAGGATTTGTCTGTGACTGGCTTACTTCACTTAGCACACAGCCATCCAGGGTCACTCATGTTGTCTCGATGGCAGACACTCCTTTTTTTAAAGGCTGAATAACATTCCATTGCATGCACATACCACGTTTGCTTTATCTCTTAACCCACCGATACCCATTTAGGTTGATTTCTTGAAAATGACATGAAAGGCACAGGTGACAAAAACAAAACAAGCAAGTGGGACTGTGTCAAACTAAAAAGCTTCCACGCAGCAAAGGGAACAATGAGCAGATTGCAAAGGCAACCTATGGAACGGGAGAATATATTTGCAAACCATCTATCTGATAAGGGAGTAATACCCAAAATATGCAAGGAACTACTACAACTCAAGAGAGAAACAAAATAACAAAACAAAACAAAACAAAAACAATCAAACAAACAATTAACCCCATCAAAAAATGGGCAAAAGACTTGAATCGACATTTCTCCAGAGAAGACTTACAGTTGGCCAACAGGTAGATGAAAAGTTCTCACCATCACTAACTATCAAGGAAATGGAAATCAGAACCACAATGTAATATTACTTCACATCTGTTAGAATGGCTGTCATAAGAAAAAAAAAGTTAAGTGTTGGTAAAGATGTAGAGAAATTGAAGTCCTTGTATGCTATTGGTGTGAATGTAAAATGGTGCAGTCCGTACGGAAAATAGTATGGAGGTCCCTCAAAAAAATTAGAACTACCACCATGATCCAGAAATCCCACTTCTAGGTATATCCCTAAAAGAATTCAAATCAGGATTGCAAAGAGATCTTCTGAACTTTCATGTTCATTGCAACATTACTCAAAATAGTCAGGACTCTGGAACATCTTGCCATCACATTAGTTCAACACACCTAAATCCAAATTCACAAGTTCATGACCAAACCAGCTCCTAGACCAACCTCCTGTTAACCACCAATTTCCTGCCTGAACTCCTCTCAGGTTCTCTTTCTCTCTCATCTGCCCCTCCCCACTGCCCATTTGGACCCTGTTGGAGCAGGTAAGGATTTAGCCCACCAGATGCAGGCACCTGTAAGCCCTGGTCATAGTTGACGGGCAGAGGGGGACTGATGGTCATATTCCTGGGCTGATAACAAACTTGCTAGAAGGCCAGCACTACTGTGTATACTGCAGGCATATCTTTCATAGCCTTGGAGCAAGCAGAAAGGGAAGCACTCTGGTATCAAAAAAGAAGTCCCTTTCTCATGCACTGTTCTTCCAGCACCCCCTCTCCTGATCTGCTTTATCATCCTCCTGACCAGGGAGGAGAAACACTTAGTGGGGCTGGTTCTTTTATCATCGAGCAATATGATGAGGGTGTATTTAGAGATGAGTGGCAATAAATCAATAAGTGATACCACCAATTTCCCAGTATCGTCTTTGATATGTTTTATCAGCTCATATATTTTGATTTTTTTGTTTTCTGTCTTCCAAAGGGCTTAAATCTGACTCAAAATGCACCACAGCACTAGAAGACTGAGAACTGGCTCATCAAAAAGGTCAACTTGAAACATATCAAGTGGACTGATGATTTAGTGAAGAAAGCAGGATGCGGCAAATACCTGTGAATGAGAAGAAATCGGACATAGCATTCGCTGCTCAACAACACATAGTTGTTTAGTTAAGTTTCAGACTGTCAGGGGGGAAAAAGTGAGCATCATACTTTGTATAAAAGGAATCAGATTTTAAAGAACAGATTTTTAAAAAGTCTTTATTTTAATTGCAGTTACTACACAGTGTTATATTCGTTTCAGGTGTACAATAGAGTGATTCAATAGTTCCATACATCACCCAGTGCTGCTTGCAACAAGTGCACTCTTAATCCTCATCACCTATTTCACGCATCTCTACCCGCCCCCCCGCCTCTGCCCCACTCTCACCTCTGGTAACTATCAGTTTGTCCTCCATACTTAAGTGTTTGTTTTGGGGCACCTGGGTTGTTCAGTCTGTTAAGCGTCCAACTTAGGCTCAGGCCATGATCTCACGGTTCGTGGGTTCGAGCCCCGCGTTGGGCTCTGTGCTGACTGCTAGCTCAGTTTCAGATTCTGTCTCCTTCTCTCTCTGACCCTCCCCTGCTCACGCTGTCTCTCTCTCTCTCAGAAATAAATAAAACATTAATTTTTTTTTAAGAGTCTGTTTTTTGGTCTCTAGGTCTCTCTCTCTCTTTCCCCCTTTGTTGATTTGTATTGTTTCTTAAATTCTACATATGAATGAAATCATATGGCATTTGTCTTTCTCTGACTTATTTTGCTTAGTGTTATACTCTTTAGCTCCATTCATGCCATTGTAAATGGCAAGATTTCATTCTTTTTATGGCTGAATAATATTCCATGGTATTTATACCATCTTAATCCATCCATGCCCATCAATTTATGGACACTTGGGCTGCTTCCGTATCTTGCTATTGTAAATAATGGTACCATAAACATCGAGGTACCTGTATCTCTTTGCGTGAGTGTTCTTATATTCTATGGCTAAATGCCTCGTAGTGCAGTTACTGGATAATCGGGTAGTTCTACTTGTAACTTTTTGGGGAACCTCCATACTGTTTCTCAGAGTGGCTGCATCAGTTTGCATTCCCACCAGCAGTGCAAGAAAGGCTACAACTTTCTCCACACTCTTGCCAGAACCTGTCATTTCTTGTATTGTTGATTTTAGCCATTCTGACAGGGTCAGGTGATAGCCCATTATAGTTTTGATTTGCATTTTCCTGATAGTAAGTGATGATGAACACCTTTTCATGTGTCTGTTGGTCATCTGTACGCCTTCTTTTGGCATCTGTTCATGGCTTCTACCCATTTTTAATTAAACTATATGCTTTTTGGGTATTAAGCTTGATAAGTTCTTTACAGATTTTGAATACTAACCCTTTATTTAATTCATCTGAACTGGAATTTGTCTACATATCTAGAAATCTATTCTCTATATATCTAGACATATCTAGAAAACAGTTGCTATGGCTGATGTCAAAGAAGTTACTGCCTGTGTTCTCTTCTCACACTTAGGTGAGAAGTCCATTTTGAATCCATTTTGAATGTATTTTTCTGTATAATGTAAGAAAGTGGTCCAAATTCTTTCTTTTGCACATTGCTGCCCAGTTTCCCCAGCACCATTTATTGAAAAGACTGTTCTTTTCCCATTGGATAATGTTTTTTGTTTTGTTTAAGATTAATTGACCATATGGCTGTAGGTTTAATTTCTGGATTTTCTATTCTGTTCATTGATCTTTGTGTCTATTTCTATGCTGGTTTTGAATCCTACTGCTTTATAATATAACTTGAAGTCTGGAATTGTGATGCTTCCAGATTTGGGTTTTTTTTTTTTTTTTTCAAGATTACTTTGGCTATTTCAGGCCTTTTGTGATTCCACACAAATTTAGGATTGCTTGTTCCTGTTCTGTGAAAAATGCTATTGGTATTCTGATGGGGATTGCATTCAATGTGTAGATTGCACTGGGTCGTATAGACATTTTAACAGTATTTATATAGCACAGTCTTTTTAGGAACAAAGAATAAAAACATGTAAAGTCAATGCATCTACACATAGGAAGCTGGTTATAATCCCAATGCACAAAGTTCTATATTGCACCATGGCACTCATTATCATAAAGTAAATCTCGCAGAAAATTTTTCATAATATGAATAACATCATAAATCATCTTTACGAATTCAGAACTGTAACATTTTACTCTCATAAAGCTAGTGATCATGAAACTCACTGTGCCAAATATACTGAAAATCACCTCCCTGTTCGTTCCTGATTGTGACTGAACCCAGATCATTCTTCACTGATAATACCAGGGCATTACCTTTATAGTTATTATCCCTTGCCTTGGGTGAACAGAATGAAAGATGGCTCTCACTTCACCTAGTAGAATCAATGCTCACCACATTAGCCAGCAATTCTTTATCCACACAAAAGCCTGGGTTGGAATTCTCTGAAAATGTGCTGAAGGATGTTAAGAGTAGCCATAATCTATGTAATAAATGGAACTTCTACACCCCTTCCCAATAAAGGTTGTCTCTTAATTGGTATTCAGGAGTGTGTTGGATTGTGTACAGTGTCCCTGTGGAATAAAGAATGTCCAGAGTATAAGTGATGGGAGATGGCAAAAAGAGGGTCAAGACAGTGGGGGGAGGGTGTTGGACTCATTGGTCCTGGGACTCATTCAGTAATTTGTTCTACTGATTAGTTTTTTAGGGAAAATGGAAAAATCTGTATTTCAATAGTTGCATTTCTTTTTAAATATGACTAACTCAGTGATGAAAATGAATCAAGTCAAATAATGTATTCAACTTAAAATGGGTAAAATATAATATTCTCTCCCAGAATGATCCCAAATATCTGTATATTGATGTACTTATCTTGAATAAAATGACAACAGACTTGATATAAATACAGGATAACCAGCACCCCACGACTCAAGAAAGATTCTGAGTGATTACAGGCATCTCTGTTTGTTTTATTCACACGGTAGAAGCTCACTAAATGCTGAATAATTGCCAGAACCCATGGACGGACACATTGAACTAAAAATCAATTCCACAGGTAATATTTTCCTTTTGCTGGATGATTCCTCCACACTCCAGTTCCTGAATTGAGATGAAGCTTTCAGAGGGAGATGTCAGTGTCCTCCAGAGGATTATTTACATTTCCAATATAGCTGGGGTTAAAAGGCCCTCAAAGAAAAACAGCATGTAATAACCTGGGCCCCCAGGGGGCCCCATGGGAGGATGCTGCCAGAGTTAGTTATTTGAAGAATGTAAGGCAAATACCACCCTGTCAATAATGCCGAGCTCTTTCAGAAGATGAGTTGTGGGAGAATAAATCATAAATAGGTTTTCAGGTGTCTGTCAGGAAATAAGCTATTACTTCGTTCAAAGTGAAGCAATTGGGGACCACAGGCCAGAACATTGCATATCTGGATGCTTCTGTGAGCTCCGCAAACCATGACAACCAGGCCAGGGTGGAAGGAAAAATCATTCCCGAGGGTAAATGGATCACCATGGGTTTTACTCCTGAGCCCAGAATGCAGAGGCTGAGGTAGAAATGGATCATTAATTTCCATAACTCCCCACATGACACCCCAGAGAATGTGACAACCACTGAATGGAGGCAATTGATCAGGGCCAGGGTGATGGGGGCACCGAGGGAGACCCTGATTTAACCACACGCGGTATAAAAAGCACTGATCAGAAGTTCTGCCAATGGCTGGTGGGAAGCAAAAATTAAGGAACTGGAAGTCCAAATATTTTAGAATAAAACACCTTCAGATAACTCTTATGTAGAAGGTGTGTTATTCACTATGACAGTAGAAGAGATATTGTTGAAATTCTAAAAGTGTTCATCATTTACCTATCATGTGATCTTAGTAACAAGATTTGTGTGGTAGAAGGCTTTTCCCTTCTGTTAGTTCTTTGGTTCTTATTTTCTTTTTTTTTAATTTTTCAAATTTTATTTATCTCTGAGAGAGAGAGAGAGAGAGAGAGAGAGAGAGAGCAGGGGAGGGTCAGAGGGAGACACACAATCTGAAATAGGCTCCAGGCTCTGAGCTAGCTGTCAGTACAGAGCCTGATGCGGGGCCTGAACCCATGAACCATGAGATCATGACCTGAGCTGAAGTCGGATGCTTAACCACTGAGCCACCCAGGCTCCCTGGTTCTTATTTTCAAGTGGCATGAAACATAAAACCAAAAAGCTCAGGGGGCACCTAGGTGGCTCAGTGAGTTAAGTGTCTGACCTGATTTTGGATCAGGTCATGGTCTCACAGTTCATGAGATTGAGCCCCAAGTTGGGCTCTGTGCTGAGAATGCAGAGCGTGCTTGGGGCTCTCTCTCTCTCTACCTCTCTCTCTGCCTCTCCCCCTCTTCTGCTCTCTCTCAAAATAAATAAAATCCTCAGATCTGGATGTGTGCAAACACAAGTGGCCACGATCAGAATAAACCACATGGGGATTGAAACTCTACTGTTTCTATCTGTGACCTTCCTTCTATGACAATTTCCTCTGCACCAAAGTGGCAATCTGCCTGTTGAAGGTTACATGAGCCAGTTTTAAGCATGGTCGGGAGTACCTCACAGTCCTTTAAAAAAAAAAAAACCTTCTCAAGCTGTGACTACAATTCTGCACACAGTTCTGAAATGAGGGGTTCCCCCATCCATCAAGAAGTTCTTGGACCACCTGGATGTCCTGCAATTCAACTCAAGTCTGACACTACCTTCCTGTAGCTAGCACCAGACTCTTGAAGTCCTATGACACACTTCAAATGCCAATCACTCACCCAGGTCATCACCCATGCTCTGACTGACTGACTATAGATTGCAGGTGTCAATGCCCCCCTCTGTAGATTCCATTAATTTACTAGAGTGGCTCACAGAACTCAGAGAAACACCTTACTTACTTGATTACTGGCTTATTATTTTTTTTCAAATGTTTATTTGAGAGAGAGAGAACACGTAGGGGAGGGACAGAGAGAGGGGGGCGGGCACAGAGTCCAAAGCAGGCTCCAGGGTCTGAACTGTCAACATAGAGCCAGGCTTGGGGCTCAAACTTACGATTAGTGAGATCATGAGCCACGCAGGTGCCCCTAGATTATTGGCTTATTGTGAAAGGTTAGAACTCGGGAACAATCAGACGCAAGAGAGGTGTAGAACAAGGAATGGGGAAAGGTCATGGGACTTCTGTGCTCCAGGAGCATGCAACTGTCTCCAAATCATGGTTGGACAACGTGGAAGCTCTTTGAGCCCTGCTCTTTTGGGGATTTATGGAGGCTTTGTTACATAGGCCAATTAATTAAATCATTGACTTCTGGTGGTTGAGTTCAATCTCCAGCCCCTCCCCACTTCCCAGAGATCAGTGGGTAAGACTGAGCAGTTCTACCCCTCTAATCACATGGTTAGTTCTTATAGCCACCAGCCCCCACCCCCGGGTGCTTTCAAAAGTCATTTCATTAATATAAATTCAGGTGAGGTTGAAAGGCATTTGTTATGAATATAAAATGCAAGAGTTTTAGGAGCTTCGTGCCAGGAATGGGGACAAAGAACAAATGCATAGTTTTTTATTGTAAATCACAATATCACCATGGCTTACATGTTTCTGTTGGTGCATCACATCTTCTCAGGTACCAGAATTCCATCAAATCCTTCTTTATCAGGTTGTGTGTTTATCTTATTCACAGTCTTTTCTTCTCCTGTTTATACAGAAAAAACTGTTCTATTTAAATTGATAATATGTATTGAAGGATCTTTTCATAAAATAGGCTCTTAGATCCTTCTGTCAGTCTCTTGCAAGGTGAGATTGTATGGCCTTGCTATTTTATTTTATCTTTAAAGGAAATATTCCTCAAGTTTGGGGAATTCTGTACACATCTATGTAACCCCCTGTTCCCAGAACTTTAGCCTATAACTCAGTAATACTAGCTTGCATAGTAATGTTAGCTAGTATATTTCTAGGAGTTCAATATAACAGTCTTTCATTTGGCCATACTCCTAAATACTAAAATCAACACTTGCAAAAATTTAATCATAAAAGACTAAAACCAAAATTTAACACTAAAACCTGACTAGTGTTGGGTACGTATCAATCTTTATGTGTATGAATGCAAAGAAAAACAGTATTTCTGATTTTGACTTTCATTGTTCATCAGTTCATCAGTACGAACAGAGAAAAGAGAATATGACTAAAGCACAATAAAGTCGTTAGGAGGGTGAGTAAGTAAATAGAAGTCTGTTGATTCGTTGGAAATCCATTTCAGTGTTAGAATTAAAACGAAGTGTTGGGAAACTATTATCCATGTATTTTTCAAGTTTCTGCAAGTCTGTGAACAGAAACAATAAATTACTTTATTCTGGACTATCTTTCCAAGACTGTTTGTGTAGCAAACAACCTGGGAAGATAGTGATAGAGGGCAGGCTTACTTACCAGCTAGAAAAATAAAGTTGAGTCTTCCTGCAAGCAAAGAGAACCATGTTTACCACCTATTATAAAAGACTCGGGTTCCCTAAGTCTGATTTCCTCTACTTTAATGCAACCCAAGAGTGTGAAGATACCATCTGACCCTCCTTACATCTTCCTGTTGCAAGTGAAAAATATATACTTGAGGTTATTAATATGAAAAAATAAGGGGATTGGAAAAAATTTAAAAGACAATATAGCTAAGGAATCCAGCTAATGTGGATATACTGTGATTCCAAAGATAAGCCTGGAACCAAAGAGATCTTCAGGAAGTCACGGTTTTAGAAATTTTGAGTTGACTGGCCTTGAATTTCCTACTATTTGAGGAGATATATCTTCTGGGCTTTAAGCAGAGGCTACATGACCATGTGAAAGGACGATGGCATTCCGTCAATGAGTTGCAAACGGCCTCATTATACTCCTTTATTCCGTGGCTGGATGACCAGGCTATTCAGAATTTGGGGGTCTCAAGTCTCAGCGCTCAGACCAATCTATTCTGCATATTCCGTATGAAAATACATTCAGCCACTGAAAGCACTACCAGGACTTGCTGTTTTAAGGATGCTAGTAATGTGCCTATTTTCCTTTCATATCACCTTTCACAAAATCATCCCTAATCATCTTTCTTTCCCTTTCTTCTCGACATATAATTGGAAATGTATTTGTATGGAGAGGAAGGTCATGCAGTGAAGTGTGTCATATGCCACATATCTGTGATTTGCTCTCAGGAATTGTCCTTGTGGTGGCTGTAGCACTGTATGAATTTGTCAGAAATGTAAGAGAAAAGTACATTTTACTATATGTTAATGAACACAGAAAATGTTTAAAAGCTGTCTTCTAAAATTTCTCCCAGTTCTTTTTTAATATTTATTCATTTTTGAGAGAGTGAGAGAGAGAGAGAGAGAGAGAGAGAGAGAGAGGAAGGGAGACACCAAAACTGAAACAGCTCCAGGCTCCAAGCTGTCATCACAGAGCCCAATGCAGGACCTGAACTCATGAACTGTGAGATCTGAACCTATGACCTGAGTCGAAGTCTGACACTTAACCAACTGAGCCACCCAGCTGCCCCCCAAAATTTCTCCCGGTTCTAATAATCTTTATTTAAAGGAAGATTCTCACTTCCTAGAAATTCCAACATTTAACTGGTGAATGCCTTTAAGGGCTTGCCCTTAGTATGATCCCAACGTACACAGGAGATCTTATTAATATTGAGAGAGGTCTGTGCCCTCTCATGGGCTAAGGGTTTCAAATCCCAAAAGGTTATGAATTTGGCTTTTAAAGGAATGATGTCACTTACTGAGTTGAAATATCTTCCCTAGGAGTTTGTAGAACTATGGCATCTTTACTGGATCCAGAGTAATACCTGGTGTTGTTCTTTATTTCCAGGAATCACCATAAAGAGAAATCATAAAAATGTTACATTAACAAGTCTTGGCATTTACCAGGCACCATGCAAAGTGCTTCATGTGTATTGTTACTCTTAATCTTCACAAGAAGCTTAAGGTCTGAATACTATGTTATTTTCATCTTTTTCTTTCTTTCTTTCTCTTTCTTTCTTTCTTTCTTTCTTTCTTTCTTTCTTTCTTTCTTTCTTTCTTTCTTTCTTTCTTTCGAGGAATACAGTTAACTTATTATGTGCATGAGCATCTAACCAACTAATGGGCAGGAGTGAGATTTGAACACTGGGCATCTCAAAAGCTCACCTTCTCAACCAGATGCAGTTTGTCACACGTGTCTCCACTTTCCTCAGCTCTATTTAAATTGATTCTGAAACTCACTGAGATGCAGCATAAATCTCATAACCTTTTTTAGAAACCGATAAGAGTCCACTCCTCTGTTAAGCATACTATTCTACCACTGGGGTCCGGAAACACCACTTTCTATGACCTAACTCAATGGTTAAGTCCACCATTGTCACTGCCCCTTGGAAACAAGAAAACAAAACACTATTTGGGAATGTGAGTGTTCTCATCCAACGTGTCTTTTGTATGAGGTCTGGTCTCTCTGTGATTCTCCTAAAGGCAGATGTGCCAGGAGGATTTTGACAGGTTCTAGGGCTGGGATAAGAAGTTCGAAGAGGTGAAAGGCAATGAAGATTTCCAGCTCTCCTCCTCAATGACTTTGAAGTTCACACATTTCTGATGCCACCACCCAGACAGCGGCTGCCCCTTGATTTTCCTGGTAGGGTGATACATGGATTGACAGCAGTAGGAGGTGAACCATTAGGCTGCCATAGGGTTCAGCCGGAGTTTTACTTCTATACATTAAATCTAATCAGAAGTCACTCTCCTTCTGTATCTATCATATTGAATTCTCTTAGATTTGAATAACTTATTCCCGGAAAAGTTCGCAATGAGTGGACTGTGAATATCATAGTTTTTCTGATCTATATGCAAAAAAGTTCTGTTAATGATTCAGTGGGAGTGGGATGGGCTCTTACTTTGACGGTGAGTCCTACAGGTGGAGATCCTGTGCAGTGATGGAAAATAAAATTACTGACCCTGGGAATGAATCTGCATTGCTATCAAGTCACTTTCGTGCTATTGCTTTAAGAAGGGTCCAAAACATCTTTTCTGTGCATTTTCTAGATTCCTTTCCTACAGTCATATTCCATTTTTGCTATAAAATCAGTATCCATGTTGCTAGTCTTTAGGAAATTAAATTAAATGCAAGTAAAGCTTTACTATCACTTTTGTTTCCTGTTATAACAATCTGGCTGGTGAAGCAATAGAAAGGAAATATGCTCACTTAAGGAAAAAGAATAAATTCACCCCAGTCAATTCAATTTGTTAGTATCAAGGTGTAGGTGGAAAGGAAAGAAATGACTTTAAGATATTTTCCTCCTTCCACAAAATTTTGTTTGCACGTCTGGCGGCCTTCAGTCAGAAACTATCTAGAAACCAGGTGCCACTCCAGAAAATGTGTTGCATTTGTTTTGGGGGTGGGGAGATTTCCCTTTGTTTAATTTGGAAACGCTGCAGGCTACAGAAGTTCCCTACAGAAGAGTAAAATCAGAGGGCTGTGAAGCGTGAGTTCCTCTCCCTCATTTGTCACTGATTCTCACCGCCATCCTTCTCTGACGCTGAACATCTGTTCAGGAGATGGTGGGTCCCAGTGTGCCCCCCCTCACCCCCACCAGAACTTTCCCAGAGGGACTGATTATAAGGCTGCCTGAAGACCGGCCTCAGTGATTTCCTGGGTGTCTTCCTTTTTTGTAGCAGGTGCTGTCTGAGCTACCATTAGCCCGACAACTTAGAAATACGAAAACTACAAAGTGATAATGGCACAAGACACAACTGTTTGCGGAGTCTCCCAAGACCCACAGTTTCACAACTTCTGTGGAGAACATTAACAGCGAGTTAATTGGCCATTGTTGTGACTGACCGTTAAGTCCACGGGTTTTCTTTCTATGGGACTGATGTGCTATCTGGGCTAATCTGCCGAAGTTTAATGGGCAGGGGTTTCATGACAGCGTGAAAAATAAATCATATGTGATGAAAACCTATTACCAACATCCAAATAGTCATTCTCCAAACTGCCGGAGCCCAAACCACTACAAGCCATCAAAAGATAATAACCAAAAAAAAAAAAAAAGTATCCTTTGAGAGCTTCAGCTAAAATTATCTTTAAATAATGGACACCTAAAAAAATAAATAGAAGTAAAAGTAAATAAAAAATGGACACCTGTCACATCCCGGTTGGAGTCAGGAATCTTAGCGCCACAAGGCAGGGGCATGAAGGGCAAGCGGGGCTCGCTCTCCCCAGGCTGAGGGGTGGGGTGGGGGGTCCCCAGGCAGCCCCACCCCCCAGGCACCCGCCAGACCCCTGAGGGGCCCCGAGAGCAAGTTGAGGCTCCGCGCGTGGCAGCTGCGGAGGGGAGCGCAGATCGCAGGGGCGCGGGCACCCCGGCAGCGCGGTGACCCGCAGGGAGGCAGGTGCCGCGTCACCGGGCTGGACTCCGGTCACGTGACCTAAGTTACCCCCCCCCCGCGCTGGGCCCCCCCCCCAAGGACCGGGATCGCGGAAGGGCGGGGCGCGGCGTCCGCATCGGTCCCCAGGGCCCCGTGAGGGGCAGGGCCTTGCGGGTGGGCGGCCTCCCGCCTCGGGTCCCCGGGCTGGGAGGCGGGTCTGCCCCGCGCCGTGAGCCTCACCACCTGCCCCCGGCCGGGAAGGGAGAGATTCTGAGACCAACCCCTTGTCCAAGGTCACTCAGCTCAGAGCCCACCGCGGGCGGGGCCCCGTCAGGACGCTCGTGATCCGCCCCCCAGCCCCTCTCCTCCCGAATCACCGTCTGCAAAACCCTGGCAAAGGTCTGGTCTCCCCCGAGTCCTTTCCCCATTTCCCTGGAAGCCACTTTCTCCGCCTGTAGAGAACCTCACTCCGTCCATTCCTGTCCGGCACACCAGGTAGTCATGTTACCAAGAAAAAATAAAATAAAGCACAGTCAGGGAGGGGGTGACTGCAATGCCTATGAGGGACAGAACCTCCGTTAAAATACTTAGTTTATCAATCCAAGGTTAAAGAAAATCAGAAAACTTTATTTTGCAAGTTAAGCACCAGACTTCAACTTGACTGCTTTAACCAGACTTTAATTTGACCGCCCTGCACCCCTGGTCTTCTCACCCCTGTATCTTTCCTCGGATTATCACTGTAGAAGAAGAGACAAGCTATGTATTAGAGGCACCTTGGGTGATTCTGATTAAATCCCGTATCGTCCTTCAAGAACTACTATCTGTATATTACGATTCTATAGAGTTCTCATGGGAAAGTTAATAGGGGCAGCTCCTGGGTAGAGCAAACATAGGAGTCCCAAAGATGCAGTCACTTCGGCAGCCAAAATTAGGTAGTGGCACAGGGAAATATCTCCGCAGGGTGATTCAGGAAAACCCATGAGAAAGTGGGGCATTTGAGTTGCAACATGAATCATGAGAGAAATCACCACAGTGGATATTTGGGGCGTATTTGGAGGAAGAGCATTTCTTTGGAAGGAGAGGCAAGTTCAAAAGCCTTTAGGCGGGAAGGAATGGCATGATTTAAGGCAGAAAGGAAGCCAGCAGCACTGGCAGGTAAAGGTAGGCGGGAGGGTAGCATCCAAAGCATCAGGAAGGGAAACAGAGGGAAGCCTGTGTGAGTCCTGTTAGACCATGCAAAGAAGCCGCTTTCTGTTCACCTTGCAGTGTGGGGTCATAGTGGTGCATCAGTTTCATTTACAGTTTAGGAAGGTAATGCTTCCTCCTGGGCTGACAGGGGGTCTCAGGAGGCAAGACAGGAGTTGCACGGAGACTATAGGATGTTGGAAGAGACACTGGTCTGGACCACATAATTAGCATTTGCAATGTGAGAAATGGGTGAGTGATGGACACATTCTAAAGGCAGAGCCAACTAGAGATAACTGACGTGGCAGACGTGATGGGGTGCCGGAAAGAACCATGTCAAGTCAGAGCAACTGGAATTTTGGTGTTGGCAGCTGAGATGGGAAAGACTCCGTGGGGAGCAGACTTGAATGTGTGCCATGTGGGGGTGGGGGAGGAGGGAAAAAATGCTAAAGTGCTGTAGCAAACAGGAGTGAAGGTAGCGTCCTTCCCCATTCACAGCCCACATTCATCCAAGAGGGCATCTGATTGATGTCACCTCTGATACACCTCCCAGATCTTTCCACATCCCCAAAGCTTCGGCACACACTTCCCACGGAGCCGTGGTCTTCCTGGGCACCCACTCTTGCCCTCCTGTTCCATATTCCATTTCTCATACAGCAGCAGGATCTTTTGAAAATGAAAATCAGATCTTATCACGTTGTACTTAAAATCCTTCACCGAATATCTAGTAGAACTTGCGTAAACGCCTCACCCTGGCTTACGAGGGACCTGCATGCCTGGTTCTGCCACTCCTATCTCCAGTCTACCAGTCTCTCCTCTCCCACGGCCGTCCGTCAGGAGAACCTTCTTTTTATTCTCAAAGAGCCCATTCTTAGGACCTTGGAAATAACTGTTGTCTCTGCCTAATCTCTACATAGCTGGCCCCTTCCTGTCACTCACATCATATTATTCTTCAGAGAAGTTTCTCTGTCCACACACTGTAAAGTGGCCACTGCATCGCATACCCCTATGGAAATTCTCATTATTGTCATCCTTACCATTGGGGTTATTGAGAATTTGTTACTCATGGGTTACCTCTCCCAAGTGGAATTTAAGTACATGAAAAATGGCTCTTTTCTCTTTGATGGAGTTGGACAGTGTCTGACACTTAACAACTCAAAACATATTTGAAGGAATTAATTGCTATTTCCGCCAGTACCTTGCAACTGCACTTCGCGTAAAGCAGATGTGCACTGAAGGTTTTGAAGGCTTGGGGTTTTTTGTAATAAATGAATGCAGGAAGCAAGAGACCAAATGACACTCCAGAATCATCCAAGTGCCTCATGCGTCTCCACTGTATCGCTTGCGTAGGCAGTAACAAGTAATTTTCTTAATCTTTCAATCAAAATACCGCTGTGATGACTGTCGGCTAGGAACTCTGATATACCTAATGTTTTCCTTAAGTTTTGAATTGAGAAGCATTATCTCAAGATTTTCAAACCCAATTTGTCATGTATGGTTAAAAATAGTCACTAAGTGTATGAATCAAAACCATTTGTCCCGTTTGCCTTGGGAGGGAGATGAGTGCACCCGTCATCATCAAAAGAAGCCTAGACTTCTCATTTCCTTCTCTGCCGGGGAGCATTTCAGGCTAAAAGATGGAGGCTCATTAGAAAGATAGCAGCATATTTGTAGATGGGTAGCAATCTCAATTCATTTCAGAATTAATACGTAAACGAAGTAGGGAACATTCCTTTACTTCCCCCAAGTAAAGCAAAATGCTAGTCTGGTCTGAATAACAGAATCAGTTCTCGCTAATAAACCAACCATTTCTCCAACAGAGTCCGTTGCACTCATGCCCCAGTTGATCCACATACAATCAGCCTGACTTGAACGTGTTGCCACAGTTTGGGGGACGGTGGAGGAGAAAGGAAACAGTGCTGAAAATGCCATCACCCAACTGGGTCCTCCGAATCCCAGAGTGCAGGGAGGTGGCCAGCAACCTCAGGATAGACATGGTTTATTATGCTGGCGCACTATGTCTCTCAAAGCTTTGGATACAATGTTAGGCAGTTAAACTCACAAGTATGAGAACATGGTCTTTTAAAATTAAAGGGAAGCCCGGAATGCTAACCAGTGGAAGGCATCTGCGTAGGAATTGATGTGATAAAAGATGAAACTGTAAAGAGACATCCCTTAGGCATAAGAATTGCTTAGGTTCTATCATCTGAACCCCTGGAGTGTCCCCACTGCCATTCAGGTGCCGCTGCTATCAGGGATTTCGGCAGAAAAATTTGAGAAGCCCAATGATGAGTAAGACCACCTTGCTAGTGTCCCCGCCCCAAGCCCCAACACACACCAGCCACTTTCCAAGCTGTTCTTTCTTTTGTGTCATGGCAAGCCACAAGTGACTCTTCCATGGAAGACTCACAACCACTCCTTCAAGGAAATCTGTCTATACAGACCCCATGTAAGGTGCCTACCTGCTATGTTATGAGCTTCTGAACCTTGCCTATTCCACTAGCCTTCAGTATCCACTCTTCCCAGACTGTGAGCTCCTTGATGACCAGTTAGCAATTACTCACGTTTTTCTCCCTTCTCTCATGTTGCAGATTGTTCCTGCCCATGTATGATGTAAATTTCCTGACCACCTTACTTTTAGTGACCGCATTTCCTCATCAAAGATCTATTGTATCTTTACCTTTCAGTGTCCCTTACTTCCTACTTACTGGCTTTTTAGCCAGGCACATAATACAAAACCCAATGTTCCCCTTCTGGTTTGGGGCTTTTGTCGCAAATGATGCCTCTTCTCTTAACATCTCATTCTTTATGTGGATTTAGCTGTGAGATTTTTACAAAGATTTTTACAAAGGTGCGTTCCATGGAAGTGAACAAGTCAGAGGACTTTTACCTTGATTCTGTGAGTTACTGTTTTCATCAGTCCAGAGGCACTTTTTATGATACTGTCTCAGGTTGATTCTTGATCCGTGGAGGCATTACAAATTCATACAGCTCTGTGTGGCAAGGACTCAATAGAGAGTTTTTCAAAATTCAGCAACTATTGACTGAGCACCTACGATGTGTAAGATGTTGTTTTAGGTGCTGGGTACAGCAGTGGACCAGAGTCCACAACCCTGTTCTCAGGGTGTTTAAACTTCCAGGGAGGAGTGGGTTTCTTATCGTGGAAGCACAGGAAGAGAGCAAGCTCTTTTGGGGAGGTGGTTTTCATTACATGATTAGACCAATAGCATTGAAAGACCCCAGATGTATGCCAGGGATTCAGCTCTGTTTCCCCTTCTTGGGTAGACAAGCCCACAAAACCCATTTCAACATGAGATTTAGGATCTCATCCTTGGTGTGCCTGTATCCACTTCTTGTATCACCTTGCCTGAGCTCCCTAACACTTCCTGACCACACTGTTTCCCTTGCTTTTAAGCTAGGTAATATATTAAGGCCATTTTTGTTATGGTTTATTTAGTGCATCTAAGAGTGTCCATAAAGCCTGGAAACATGGATAATTTTTTCATATTGAAGATGTTCTAGATGATATGTCTATATTAATCTATGGTTTCACTCTTTACAGACACATCTGTCTTTAGAAAGCAAGTTGTGATTCAACTCCACCCAGTCTACTGAGAACACATGAAAAATGCCTGCCTTCTTCATGTATGGGCACTGTCCTGCCTTCCCACGCCTCACTGTAATAAATTGTTATTGTGGGTTAATAGATAGACAAGGAAATGGGTACCAGATCCTGTACTGATGAGGCTATACAGCTATACACAATTTAAGGAACTGATATTTTCTCTTTCTCTTTCAGGGTTTGTGTGCTCTGAGTTCATCCATTGTATGTTCTCTGTCTTGTTGTAATGTTTGTTTGGTCTCTGCCACCTAAGCATTGGTGTGATGTGAGATCTGATCTGCTTTGCACTCTCCACTGGGTGCTGAACGGTCGGGTGCCCCCAGCATCTCCTTCCTCCATCTTTGATGATGACAATGGCCATATCCACAAAGGAAACTCCTTTCTTCCCCTTCAGCAGTTGCTGGTGGGGCTGTTAACATGGGTTCTCTGCTCTCTATGATGACAGGAGGGGACACTTGAGTCAGCCTGGACCATCATACAACAATGTGGAAGATGCTATTTCAGGTACTACTTCTGCAGCTTAGAGCCTTAAAAGGACCTCAATTTATATTCAGTCACGTGTTCTGTGGGCTCATGGGGCAGTCTTCTCCTCTAAGTGGTGTGATCTGGTCCCAATAGGTGTTCCACCCAAGGTTTCCTAGGTCTGCTCACCTTACAGTACCCACCTCCTCAAGGCGACTTATGTCCCTCAGAAATTCTCATGACAACAGATCCCTTCTGTCTTGCTGCCGTTCATCTTTCTCCACCCAAATGCTGGGCCACACTGTTGCCATGGTGATATCTCTAAAGCACAAATGTGATCATGTCCCTGGCAGTACAGACTCTTGTAAAGTCTCCCCTTAGACCTCAGAGTCAAGTCCAATATGATGATATAGCACAGAAGAGCCTACATTCTGCTCATGCCTTTGGCCTCTTCCAGCCTCACTCCCGACCACAGCTTCCCTTGCCTCCCCTCATCTTCACCCACTCTGAAATTGCCCCGATTATCTAAATATAGGACATTTTCTTTAGAGACAGAATTTTGTGGGCTTCTCATCAATTCCTTTTATCTCCTTTCATCTGACTCCTACTGAGATCACTGTAATACTGGTGCCTGGGATGGGGAGGGGTGGGGTGGGGTGGGTGGTAGGTTGAAGGAGCAGATGGGAAGGAAACTGTAAAATGAATAATAATCCAAGAAAAAAGGCATTCACACTTTGACTCAAAAATTGTGCTTCTAGCCACTTAATAGAAAAAGTACTCAAAGGAGCTCCAAAATGATTTCATTACAACATAGTCCATCACAGCAAAAATTGGAAACAACCTAAATGTCTTTCCGTAAGAGACTGATTAAAAAATATTTTCTACACTTATGCAAAGAAATGTAATCCTAGACCTCTCTTAGATCCATATGTAATGAGAGCACTAAAAGAAAAAATATATTATTGAAGAACATGAAGACTGAGAGAGTCTAAGCGCCTGGGAACGTGGCTTATGAGAGACTGTTAGTTTCCTTGTGCTGATTGACATTTTATTATTTATCATAAGAAATACATACAAATGGCATATCATTAAATTAACATAATTTATAACTTATACAACTGTATAAATATGTAATTTCTGGAACATAGAGGTAGACCTCTGTTGAGATGTATCAGCAAATAAATTTAACTTCTAGGTTTAAAGGAGAAAATTTTCAACTTATAATAAAAATTCTCCGTTATCTCCATTATGCTGCTTTGTAGTTTCATTTTCTGCCTGCATTCTGTTGCTAAAATGCATGAAAAGTCTATGAAATACAATTAGTTATGTTTGAGGAGTTACTTTTATACTAAACTCTTGTTCTTACCCCCTTGTAACTTCCTGGGGAAAAAAATAGCCATTGGTCCAAAATTTCTATGTTTTCAAGCCAACAATGAATTTTATTTGGAAAGCTTAAGGGGAAAAATACTCAGCTCCTTTCAATTATTAATATTTAAAGCATGTGGTTCTTAATGCACAGAGAGGGAGAGAAAGAATATTTAAGCACACTTTGTTTATGGGTAATCTGGAAAGGTTTCCATTGAATTGCCCTCAAGTTGGCATGACTGCTGTTGGAATTTTTTTTTTAAACATTTTCTCTAGTCATAGCTACATCATGGTGAGTAAAGTGAGTAATAGCCTATGAATATGAGCCTTGTGCCTTTGTGGCCCCTCTGTATAAACACCAAATTCCACGTGGATCCACACAGTCTCTTCATGGAACCAATTTCAACAGGAAAAGTGAACGCTGCTCAACTGAAAGAGGAGATAAGGGGGCAAAAAGAAAGAGAGAGAGGGAAGGAGAGGGAGAGAGACAAAGAAGGAAAGAAAGAAGGAGAGAGAGAAGGAGAGAAGAACATTATATAAAAATATAAGAAACACCTCATTGGTCTGCTGCCATAATTAACAGCAAACATAAAGGGGCACCTGGGGGACTCAGTTGGTTAAGTGTCCTACTTTGGCTCAGGTCATGATCTCACAGTTTGCAAGTTTGAGCCCCGCTGTCAGCTCAGAGCCTGGAGCCTGCTTTGGACTCCCTGTCTCCCCCTCTCTGTGCCCCTCCCTGCTCATGCTCATGCTCTGTCTCTCTCTCAAAAATAAATAAACACTAAAAATAAATAATTAAAAGCAAACATGAAGAAATGCCTTTTCATAAGGAAAGACTTCTACTGAAGTCAATCGGTTAAGCATCCTTACTCTTGATTTCTGCTCAAGTTATGATCCCAGGGTTGCTGTGGGATGGAGCCTTGCATTAGGCTTAAGGCTGAGTGTCGAACCTGCTTGAGATTCTCTCTCTTTCTCTCTATCTGTCTCTCTCCCCACCCCCCCGCCTCTCATCTCCCCTTCACTCTCTCTAAAATAAAATACATACATACATACATACATACATACATACATACTTACATACAGATAAATAAAAACTAGTTCTAGTAGTGATTTCTGGAACGAGCTGATTTAATTCTGGAGTGTAAATTCAGACAGTCAGGTTTTTCTTTATTGACATGAAAGTGCCCGACTTCAGCTTTGATTACCAGGCAACCACTTTAGAGGGGGCTGTCTAGAATAAACACATTGCCAGGCACAGGACCAGAGAAAGATCAGGGAAGCTCCCTCCCACCTACCACACTGACCCCCCCCTCAGGCTCCCCTTTTTTAGACATCTTGGCTGATTTCCATAACTGACCTTTGGGGCCACTTGACTTTTCTCTTCCAATGCTTTAATTTTCTCTCTTGTGTTTGAAATTCACCAATAAGACATGAGTCTGCAGAAACCCTAGGTTTCCATCTTTTGATCGAAGCAAACCCCAGACCTGCTCTCTCTCCCTCCTTCTGTCTACCTTCACCCTCACTGTGTAGCCCCAGGTGTGTTGTCTAATTTCCAGGCCCTGTGAGTAATAAACCTTTTTATTTCCACCCAGCATCTCCTGATGGTTGTTGCTGAGAGTGACTTGCAATGGTAAAAGCCGGGCAAGGACTGTCTGGCCACAACCATGGTTGTCGATAGGCTGAGGCCAGCCCCCAAGTTCTAATAGCTTGAATTTCATCTTCCAATTTATCCTAGAAGTTGTTTATAACCTTTAAGGTGAGTGCAAAGTAACTCCTTTGCAAGTGGCCCTGGAGGACTGAAATGAGCAAAGAACATCTAACCATGACTGCCACAGGTTATTACTTATTATTTTAGGCAGAAAACAAATTAAATTCTACAGAACTACATGCAATGGACAGAACAGTATTTAACACAATAACAAATGAAACAAAGCCCAAAGCAGCAGTTCCTATGTTATTGGCAAGGTTAAATTAAAAACTATTTAATCTCTTACATAGTCAGATATGTAGTGAAAGCTAACCTATAAAATACAAATAGAAGAGAATAAACTAAAAGAGAATTATTTAATGTTTGAACATGAGGAGGGTGATTCTTGGTAACTTCCTAGCTCTCAGGTACATGTTTTCAACCATGAACTAGAGGAACATCTGAAGTGGCTTTTATAATCCATTTTTTTATTATCCAATTCAAGTTCTCCTCAAACTACAATTAGAAAATTATGAGAATGGAATCAGAGACCATTAAAGAATACAGCTGATATCAAATGTCTAATTTATAGACTTTCAACCTTTTCGCCTTCTGCCCTTTTTATTGATCAAACCTTGTATTCTTTACCAATCCATACTGACAAGGCATTGAGCTCCAATTTGTCATTGCTAAATACATCTGCAGATCCTTCTACGAGTTCCTTGTTGATGCACAGATGTAAGCCATGTAAATACCATCTACTTTGAAAGGTTCTGAATTAAATATATCTCTCTATAACTAATCGGTGTCTGTTTCTACATCTGCATCTGTATTTAGTGATTTCTGGACTTCTACTTCCAGCAGTATGACAGACTAACCACAACCCAATTAGGTCTTGGATAAATGGAAACAAATACACAATCTGAATGTATTCTGGAGCTCCTAGATGTAAGGCAAATATATTTAAAGAGCAAGAAGATATTTGAAATTTCAGGAACACACATTCAGGCTGAATTTGCCCTGAAAATATGTCGACCACAGGTCTGGTTTTAGGAAATCAAGCCAGTAAGGGCTAGACCTCAACCTGATACTCTTGCTGTAAGATACAGCGACCTACTGTGGCCCCTCAGCACTTCTGTGACTGAGTTTAATCAACAGGGGGAAATTTTTATATCACCAATTGCAAAACAAACAAACAACAAGCCACAAGCAAACCATAGTAGAAACATCCCAAAGTGAATAAACTCCTTTTAAAGCCTTCAGATATCGAAATTACAACCATAATGTAAAGTGCTATGTGTAAAATATCTAAAAACTAAAACATGAAATCAAATATGAAGCAACAGTACACTGTTAGAAATGGCAACACCGATTTGAAAGAAATAACTAGAAAAGCCATATGAGGATGATACAATTAATCACTAAGAACAAAACCTCAATTGATGTGTTTAATGTCAATTACGCATTGGCTGAAGAAGCAGTTGGTGTCTTTGGGGATGGAATTGAAGATATTATGCAATATATATTGAGGCAATACATAATAACAGGTGTCCCAGAAGTATTCCAGATTCTCCTGCAGTATTAATAGCCCATCCCAAAACTTAGTGGCTTGAAACAATTATTTTATAATACTCATAGATTCTGAAGGTCAGTAGTTTGTTCACGACATGGATGGTTTGTCTCTGATTAGTGATGTCAGGGGGCTCAGTCAGGAACATTCATAAAGGGGGGTGATTAGCTGGTGCCTTATCTGGGTCATCTTCACTCACGTAGCTGATGGGCACTATGGTTATCAGGTTGTATCCAGAATGGGTTGTCAGTGAGAATAAGCGTATATGGCCCCGGCACATGAAGTTTTCTCTGTGCACACCTTGAGAGAACCTATTTGGAGTTCCTCATGTTGTAGAAGTTGGGCACCAAAAGCAAGTGTTCCAAAAGAGTGTGTCATTGTTATGACCTGGCCTTGGAAGTCGGCCAGCACCATGACTGCTACACTCTTCCAGTACAGACAGACACAAAGACCCATCCAATTTCAAAGTCATGAAGCACACCTACATCCCACTATTGTATATGTCAAGATCATATTAAATGAGAGCCTGTGTGCCATCTTTAGAATACATGTATTCTTTAACAAGAGGTTAAATCCATGGAGGAGATTGAAAAAGTCTAACATATAAACCATCAGAATCCCAGAAAGGGAGAAGACAATGGAAAGAGAAGTAATTTTCCAAAAAAAAACAAAAAAATAGCTGAGAATTTTTTCACAAATACAGAATACATAAATCTGAATACAAGAATCATAATCTATGCCAAGAAGAATTTTAAAAAATTAAAATATGTCCTTAGCATTTGGCATGTTCTTTATTTTAATATTTATTTTATTTTGTTTTGTTTTATTTTATTTTATTGTTTTGTTAAGTAAGCTCTATGCCCCATGTGGGGCTTGAACTCATGGCCCTGAGATCAAGAGTCACATGCTCTACCTGGGCCTGCCCGGTACACCTTACCTTTTGCACATTGTAATGAAACTTACAAACAAATGGAAAGATGAAGAAAATCCTTAGGATAAACAGAGGATAGGCCTTCCCCTCAGCTGTGGCATAGCTCCGTGCTACACTATAGATGTGGGCCTCAACAAGGGCTACAAGGTGATAAAAATGTAAGCAAGCCAAGCCAGAGGCACCATCTCAGTCACAGTATTGAGCACACCAAGTTCATGCAGGGCATGATCCAAGAGGTCTGTGTTCTTCACCCCATAGGATTGGCGTGCCAGGGAGCTCCTCAAGGTGTCCAAGGACAAATGTGCCCTCAAGTTCATCAAGAAAATGGTGAGGACACACATTTATGCCAAGAGGAAGAGAGAGGAGCTGAACAATGTCTGGGAGCCATGAGAAAAGTGGCAGCCAAGGACTGAACCCCCTCCCCTCTATGGAATAAAACCTGTTTGGAACTTGAAAGTAGAAGAGAATAGAAGAATCACCTAAGGAACAATGCAAAGAATGACACTTTAGGTGCAAAAATAGAAGCCAAAAAACAGACAATTGGGTCATCAAAGTGCTGAGAGAAAATAAACCTCATCCTGGAACTGTCTATGCAGTAACACTGAGCTTTATTAATGAAGGTGAAATATATTTCAGAATATCAAAACATGAAAAAAAATTCACCACCTATCAATCTTGATAAAGAATTTTAAAGGACTTATTTTGGGTAAATTTTTAGCTTTATTGAGGTATAGTTGACCCAAAGGAGTTACATGTATTCAAGGCATACAGCTTGATGTGTTGGTATATATATATATACACTGTGAAGTGATCAACACAATCAAGCTAATTAACATACCCATCACCTAAGTTAGTCACCATTTTCTTTCTCAGATTATCTTTATCAGTTGATTTTCACCATTCCTTAATCTATTTATAAAAAGTCTTCATTTGGACTCAATTATATTATGATGTATTTGTTCATTAAGACTTTATTTTTTTCTAGAGTGGTATAAAATTCAAAGCAAAATTGAATGGAAGGTATAGAGCTTTGCCATATACACCTTGCCTTCACACCAATGAAGCCCCTCCCTTTATTAATATCCTCCACCAGAATAACATATTTGTTACAATGGATTAATCTATGGTGACACATCATAATCACCCAAAGTCCACATTTGACATTACAATTCACTCTCAGTGTTTTGCATTCTATGGGTATAGACAAATAAATATAAAATGACATTATCCATCATCATAGAATCATACATAGTATTTTTGCCCCCCTAAAAATCCTCTGCATTCTGTATATTCACCCCCTCATCCCCAACCTCTAATCTCTAAAAACTATGGAGATCTTCCTACCATCTCCATAGTTTTGACTTTCCCAGAATTTTATATAAATGGAATCATACATGGTGTAACATTTTCAGATTGGCTTCTTTATTATTAAATGCTTTTAAGATTCTCCCATGTCTTTTCATGGCTCGATAGCTCATTCTTTTTTAGTGCTAAATAATATTCCATTATCCAGATGTACAACCATTTCTTTTATCCGTGCTCCTACTGAAGGACATCTTGGTAGCTTCCGAGTTTTAGCAATTATGAAAAAGCAGCTATAAACATCTGTGTACAGGTTTTTGTGTGGACATGCATTTTCAACAAATTTGGATAGTTACCAAAGAGTGCAATTTCTGGATTGTATGGTAAGAGTGTGTTTAGTTTTATAAGAAACTACCACACTGTCTCCCAAGTGGTTGCACCATTTTGCATTTCCACCACCAATGAATGAGAGTTCCTGTTGCTCCACATCCTTGTCAGCATTTGGTGTCGTCAGTGTTCTGGTTTTGGCCATTGTAATAGGTGTGTGTGTAGTGGTATCTCATTGTTTTAATATTAGTTTTCTTAATTAAATATGATGCGGAGCATCTTTTCATTTGCTTATTTGCTATCCCTATATCTTATTTGGTGAGATATCTGTCAAGGTCATTAGCTCACTTTTAAATTGGGTTGTTTGCTTATTTACTGTTGAGTTTTAAAATAATTTTTTGGTATATTTTGGATAATAGCCCTTTATCAGATATGTTTTTGATAAATATTTTCTCCCAGTCTATGCTTTGTCTTCTCATTGTCTTGACAGTGTCTTTCACAGGCCAGAAGTTTTCATTTTAATGAAGTCCAGCTCATCAATGATTTCTTTCCTTTGGTTAAATGAAATGCTGTTGATGTTGTATCTAAAAGGTCATCACCCTGGAGCCCCTGGGCGGCTCAGTCAGTTCAGAGTCCAACTCGTGGTTTCTGCTCAGGTCATGATCTCACAGTTAGTGAGTTCAAGTCCCACATCAGGCTCTGTGCTGACAGTGTGGAGACTGCTTGTGATTCTTTCTATATCCCTTTCTCTCTCTCTGCCCCTACCCTGCTCATGCTCTCTTTTTCTCAAAAATAGTTATTTTTTAATTAAAAAATGAATAAAACGTTATCACCCTACCCAAGGTCATCAAGTTTTCTTCTTGATTTTTATAGGTTTGCATTTTACAGTTAACTCTGTAATTCATTTTGAGTTAGTTTTTGTGAAGAGTGTAAGGTCTGGGTCTAGATTCATTTTTTGGAGGTGGATGTCCACTTGTTCCATTTGTTGTCCATTGTGTTTTCCATTCTGTTGTCTTTGCTCCTGTGTCAAAGATTAGTTGACTGTATTTATGAGGGTCTCTTTCTAGGCTCTCTGCTCTATTACACTGATCTAGTTGCCTATTCTTGATGTGTCTATTTGTCTATTTCTCTATCTGATTTATTCATCTATCTCTTGGTTATTGTAGTTTTATAGTAAGTCTTGATGTCAGGCATCATCAGTCTTCCAAATATGTTCTTCTCTTTTAGTATTGCCTGGGCTATTCTGGGTCTTTTGCCTTTCCATATAACCTTTAGACTCAGTTTGTCTGTATTCACAAAATAATATTGTTGGAAGTTTGTTTGGAATAACATTGGATCTATAGGCCAGGTTGGGAAGCATGGGCCAGTGGAGCCAAATAACACCTGCCTCTGCCTATTGCAGATAGAGTCCTTTGGAGCCCACAGACTGGGGACTACAGCAAATTTGACGACTAGTGCAAAGGTAGAGAGCTGCCTTAGGCTCTGGCGTCATGGAAACAATGCTGGCAGGGAATGCCCTTGACCTTGGGAGCCTATGGCAGTCATGGCCCTGGAAACTTCAGGGTTCCCTGGCTCTCTAGGCTCAGAACAGGACACCATGGGTGGGATCTTCTTCTCCCCATGTGCTCACTGTGATGTTGAAGCTCCAGGCAGTGTTAGAGGGAGGTGCTAAGCCCACTCATGCATCTGTCTATTGGCTGGGCTTCCAGTTAGGTCTGTGATTCGACCCCCGATCCCACACTCAGATCTAGGTGGGCACACAATGGGTGGGGATGAGGTGCAGTGGGGTGACCCTACTGCTTTGGGCAGAGTCACATTACTATTCATGATGCCTGAACTAGGGGCAGGAATTGGGCAGAGTCACAGCACTATTCATAGGTGATGAGATTTTTGGGGTGACTGTGGGGTTCGTAGTGTCTGGAACCGATGACCAAGAAAGAATTCTTGAAGATGTATTTGATGCAAAAAGATGGTTTTATTAAAGCACAGGGACAAGACCCGTGGGCAGAAAGAGCTGCTCTGGGACCTTGAGGAAAGACTGGTTTTATACTATGAGACTGGGGGAAGCAAAGTCCAGGGGAAGTTTCAGTGAGATTTTCATATGCTAAAGAACACTCTCAAGATACTGGAGGCCTAGGTATTGTCAAGCTAAGGTGGTTTTCCCTCTAGCAAAGCATTAACATTAAGACAGTGGGGAGTTACTAGGCATTTGTCGATGGGCTGTAGGTTATAAGGAAATTTAGTTTTATCTGGCATTTCCTTCTGCCTTTGTTTCCCACATCACTATGAAGGGGGTGATGGAGACTTTGAGGTCCTTTAGGACTATGATCTCTATCAGTTAACTATTTGTTTTTCCTCTTTCCTTTGTTAATTGTTTGTTTTTCCTCTTTCCTTTGTTAATGGGCAGCCAGGAGTGCCCAAGGAATATCACACATATCCCACATGAAGGTGGGTGTTCAAAGCCTGTCAGCTTTCCTTATGCTCCCTCATCAATATGTACCTGGACTAGGATGCTAGGGGGACAGGCGTTCGGAGCTGAGGATGTGGAAACCACCCCAGGTGTCTGGGTTGCTGACGTCAGGAATCAACTGTGAGAGAGGATCTGGAAGAGCTTAGGAAGCACCCACTATCTCTGCATTGAGGGGTGGGAAACACTATTCTAGAAAACGTCCTACAACATAGGACTACTTTTCACCCTGCTTGTGTCAATATGTAAATGAACCCCAGAACGAATCGTCTGTTGGAGAGCTGCTTCATTTTCCACGGTTAATTCAGCTGTTCGTATACAGAAAACAAAGCAAGATTGATTCTATCTTCCCCTTTCCCCTTTTGGAGTTTTTTTGTTGTTACTGTAGTAATTTAGCCCACAAATTTGATGATAATTAAAGACTGATCAGGAGAGCATCTTTACCTACTGGAATTGGGAGATAAATCCTGAAACGTCCAAAGAAAAGAAAAGTAAAAGTAATACTAAGCCAGCAGCCAAAAGAAATAAAAACAGTTGGGCAACTTACCACATTAGGGAAACATACTAAAGACTTAATTGTTTAAGAATGCATTAGTTAATGCTGCAAAAATAAATGTTTGTCAACCATAAGATGAATTAATAAAATATTTTTACTCAACTCAAAAATATTGTATAAGGTTCGAGGTGAGATACATTTTTATTTACAAAAGTATGAGGCCAGTATGCCATTTATTAATCTTTTGAAAGGTATAGATGTGGGGCAGCTGGGTGGTTCAGTTTGTTAAGTATCTGACTCAATTTCAGCTCTGGTCATGATCTCATTGGTTCCTGAGTTCCAGCCCTGTGTTGAGCTCCACGCTGATAGTGCAGAACTTGCTTGGGATTCTCTCTCTCTCTGAGAGAAACCCCACTCATGCTCTCTCTATAAACAAACCAACAAACAAGAAAGATATAGATAAATATGTTGTAAACAAGAAAAAGTCCACATTCACTCTCATTACTCTTAACATTTAACCACTGCTAGTGACTCAAGCGCCTTCTCTAAAAACAAACAAATAAACAAAAACCCACTTTTAACAATTTCCGTGATGTGTGTGTGTGTGTGTGTGTGTGTGTGTGTGTGTGTGGTGTATAAATATATATCAGGACTTCTGAACCGCACACTACTGATATTTGGGGTAGATCATTCTTTGTTCTGGACCCTGTCCGTAAGATGTCTAACAGCATCATGGCCTCTACCCTGCAGACGCTAGTAGCATGCTCCTTCTAGACTTGTGTCAACCCGGGGCGCCTGGGTGGCTTAGTCGGTTGAGCGTCCGACTTTCGCTTAGGTCATGATCTCGCGGTTCGTGGGTTAGAGCCCCGCGTCGGGCTCTGTGCTGACTGCCAGCTCAGAGCCTGAAGCCTGTTTCAGTCTGTGACTCCCTCTCTCTCTGACCCTCCCCTGCTCACGCTGTTTCTCTCTCTGTCTCCTAGAAATAAATAAAACATTAAAAAAAAAAACAAAAATTAGACTTGTGTCAACCCAAGCCGCCTGCAGATCTTATCAACTGAGTCTACAGTCTTAGAAAAATCATCTTGACCTCATTTCCTTTGTGCCCCACTCACACTTCAATGGGTATGGGTCCCCTGAAAAAAAAGGTTTGGATTTCAACTCACAGCTGAGATGATAACAGGGAATACCCAATATCATGCCACTGGGGGCACCATGTCTCATAATTGCATGTTCAAGAATTTTAAAACTCACATGAGACTTGGTGCCCTGTAGCTTCATGGCATATCTATATGTGCCACAGGAGCTGGAAGTTTTCCTAACTGGACCAAGGTTGCTGTGATCTGTGGGAAGTGAAGAATAACAGAGATTCTTGCTATGGACAGTCAAAACTTACTTTTCTAAGTTAAGCCAACCTATAGTAGATTGCTGATAAGGAAATGAATTAGTACAACTTCTATGAAGGGTGATTTGAAAGTATATTTGTCACAACTGCAAGTACATATGCCCTTTGATCTACCAATTCCATAGAGCACTCTCTTAACATTCTTGCATACATGTAAAACAATATATTTACAAAGGTTTTCAGTAAAGCATTGATTTGCTTGTGATACCAAATTGTGAAAGCCAACCTACATAGTCTCAGCAAGACTGCTTAATTAAACAGATTATATCCATAAAACATAAAGGTAATAAAATCATAGTTCAATGTATGTCCATTTATACTTTATGAATTGTAAATGATGTGAATATATCAATCATATAAAAATGAAATATAAATAATGGCCAATAAAAAATAAAAACAAAATGAAATAAAACAAACAAATAAAGTGATGGCCAATATCTTCCAAGAACAAAAATGGGATGCCTAGTTATGCAGCAAAAGCCTAGTAATATGGAGGTCATTTTAATTTAAAATAGATTTTAGCTCAACATATATGAAATGTAATGTAAAATTGCTTTTTGAAAAACATTTTCAAAATGGATGGTAAGCACACTGGTAAAATCCCAACACTTCTCTTCATAGTATGTTCCTTCCATTAGTGTTCTCATCCTGGGAAAGAGAGGACATTAATGGACCTCAGAGAACCAGCAAAATATGAGTATTGGTTGGTCCACTTTTGCCAGAAGTTGATTTTCTTCTTTTTTGTTTTTGTTTGAGAGGTACAGCATTATTCTTATAAGCATGCAGTAATATTTCGTTGTGATTTTAACTTGCTTTTCTCTACAGACGAACAACAGTAAGCAAATTCGTCACCTATATCACTATTTTGTTTTCATTGTTTTGTTATGTCTGTTTTGTTTATTTGTTTGTTTGCTGTAATTTGGGAGTTCTCTCCATATCTTGTTACTAATTGTTTATCAGGAATACATTTTAGAAATATTTTCTCCCAGTCCATGGCCCTTTTTGCTTTTTATTTTCATAAAATTCAGAGACTAGACATTTTTTAATTGTTGATCCAATTTTGTTCCTTTAATGGCTCATTCATATTGTGTTCCTGAGAAGAAATCTTTAACCCAAAGTCATCAAAATTCTTTAAAAAAAATTCTTTTACGTTTTTTTATTTTTGAGAAAGAGCCCAAGTTGAGGAGGGACAGAGAGAGAAGGAGACACAGAATCCAAAGCAGGCTCCGGGCTCTGAGCGGTCAGCACAGAGCCCGATGTGGGGCTCGAATCCACGAACTATAAGATCATGAAGTTGGACACTTAACCTACTGAGCCACCCAGGCACCTCAAATCATCAAAATTGTATTCCATATTTTAATAGATTTTATAACTTTATGTTTTACATTGAGGCCCCTGATCTAATTTTAATTCATTTTTATGTAGCGTGAGACATGAATATCCACTGATTCTTTAGCCATACTGCTTTGCATCATATTTTGCAGTGAATGTTTTGGGGATTATAATATGCATCCTTGATTCTTCAAAGACTACTTAGAGTTCATACTCAAAGGACCTTCACAAATAATACTTCACTTGTAACTACAATAAATCTGGGAATATTAGACTTTCATTTATCAAGCCTGAATTTTTATGCTTTAGTTGCCATATATATTACATGTTCATATCACATAAACTTCAAATACAATGTCATAGTTGTTGCTTTTATAGCTATGTGTTTTAAATAAGTGAAGTGAAAAATTGATCATTTTACATGTATCATGTTTTCCAATGTTCAGTCTTGTTCGTGTTTTCTGGAAGATTCAGGTTTTTATCTAGTTTTACTTTTCTTCAGCCTAATGAACTTCCCTTTAGCATTTCTTTTTTTTTTTTTTAATGTTTTATTTATTTCAAGGAGAGAGAGAGAGAGACAGCGTGAGCAGGGGAGGGTCAGAGAGAGAGGGAGTCACAGACTGAAACAGGCTTCAGGCTCTGAGCTGGCAGTCAGCACATAGTCCAATGCGGGGCTCAAACCCACAAACCGTGAGATCATGACCTAAGCGAAAGTCGGACGCTTAACCGACTAAGCCACCCAGGCGCCCCTACCTTTAGCATTTCTTAAAATGTAGTTCTCCTGTTGACAAGTTCTTCATCATTTTGAATGAGATATAAGCTGCTTTTCATATCTTTATTTCTGTGCATGGTATGCGTAATTTTTTTCTGTCTGCTTCCCATAGTTTGCTTTGATCTTCATCAATTTAACTATTTTGCCTCCAAGGTGATTAGTTTCCTTTTATTTATTCTGCTTGGAGACTGCTTACCATCTTGAATGTATACATTTTGTATTTCACAAAAAGAAATTATTATTTCCTAATTTTATTTTCTACTTCAGCTTTTCTTCTCTTTCTGGAACTGCAATATAGTATGCATTGGACTTTTTGATATTGTCACGTGGATCACTATGGCTTTATTTACTTTTGTTTAAACCTTTTATCCATCTTTCTGTCTTCAAGTTGAATGATTTCTCTTGGTCTGTCTTGATGTTAACTGACGCTTTTAATTCTTCCCTCAGTCTGTTGTTAAGTCCATCTAGTGACTTTACTTCAGTTTTTTGTATTATTTTCTTCTCAAATTTCATTAGTTAGTTTTCATGCTTTATCTTTATCTACTGAAATTTCATATTGTTTCCTTATTGAAACTATATTTTTCTTCAATTTTTTGAAATTTTTTTATTCTTTGAACACAGTTGAAATAACCATAGTAGAGTTTCAGTGTCTCCACATTGATTTCCTATATGTTCATTCATTAAAATATATTTTCTTTATGTTTTTGAGCATAGTTATAATAGATGTCTTACAATTTGTATTCGAGGGGCCCCTGGGTGGCTCAGTCAGTTAAGCATCCAACTCTTAATTTCAGTTCAGGTCATAATCTCATGGTTTTTAAGATTGAGCCCTATGTCAGTGCAGAGCCTACTTGGGATTCTCTCTCTTCATCTCTCTCTCTCTCCTCTGTCTCTCTCTCTCTCTCCCCCAAATAAATAAATCTAAAATTTTTAAAAAATTTGTATTCATTGATTTCAACATCTGGGCCATGTCTAGATTATTCTCCATCAACTGACTTTTCTCTTTCCTATGAATTACTTTTTTCTTTTATTGTTTGTGGACTAATTTTGAATAAGACCCTAGACATTGTGAATGATAGTTTGGAGAGATTAGATTCTGTTATATTCCTCAGAAGATTATTGATTTTATTTTCTTCTTACAAGCTTTTACCTCAGCTGGACTCAAACTCTCACTTCTGTCTCCCCTATAATTGTCAGAAATTAACATCTACTAAGTTCCTTTAGCACTTTCTAGATTAGTTGGAGTCTATCCTATACAAGCTTAGTTAAGGGGACAGTCAAGATTTGGTCAGATATTAGATAGAATTTGTTATTAACTGCCTCTTTGGCTAGCTTCTGTGTAGAATTTATCTTCTCACTTTCCAACTGTTGTGGTCTCCTCTTACTGTAGGCTCTGATTTCTAAACCAGTAAAGCAGTAGGTTTTTTACTAGGACTTTAACACTCCATATGGGAACAACTATGGACTTTCCTCAGACAATAAGCTACAAACTTGGAAACTTACCCAACGTTGTTACGTGCTTTTACATGTCAACTCCCTTCCTTTAGATTTCTTTTAGATTGTTCTTCCTTTAGGTTTTTTTCATTTTCTCCCCAAGAATTTATCATTTTGTTTGAGGGTGAGTTAGTCAAATATGAGCAACTCTTTTATTATCTGAGACAGAAATCTTAACGACGTTTTATCTTTTAGGGAAGATTATTCTACTACCAAGTGTATTAAAATAGTTTGTTTCAAGTTTACTATCAAGAAAGATAGTAAAGATGGGGCGCCTGGGTGGCTTAGTCGGTTGAGCATCCGACTTTCGCTTAGGTCATGATCTCGCGGTTTGTGGGTTTGAGCCCCGCGTCGGGCTCTGTGCTGACTGCCAGCTCAGAGCCTGGAGCCTATTTCAGAGTCTGTATCTCTCTTTCTCTCTGACCCTCCCCTGCTCACGCTGTCTTTCTCTCTCTCTCTTAGAAATGAATAAAAATATTTAAAAAAAAAAGAAAAATAGCAAAGGGAGAGAAAATTGATGATCTCCTAGTGACAAATAATGTAGCAGCAGAGTTCAATCATAACTTTGTAAACAAAATTGACTTTTTGTTTATCTAAGTTTACTTCTGCAAGACGTAACTCATGAATATTCCAACTGTGGTGTTTTGGGGTTTTTTTGGGGGGAGGGGTTGGAAAATGGATCTGTACTTCTTAAAAGTGTATACAGTGAGGGGCTATTGCTGGGGAATAATACAGCAACTGGAATAAGAATGAAGGTGAGTTCTTCAAAAAATTAAAGAAAAGAGAATTAAAGAAAACAACTTTATTTATTTCAGCCCTCCATTGGAATTTCTCATTTTGCATAAGCAGTCACATAGAAAATTAATTTAATACATGATTAAAATTTTCTAATTTTAATGTTTCTAATTGTTTTGTTCTTCACTGATTTCTTAAGTGCTTTATGATAATAAAATTCATGGTTATAACTATCATTACTATGCATAAGATGAAAATAGGTGTTTTTTTGTGTTATCCAGAAATTGCACACTCCATTCCTAATCTTCGTAAGGCAGTTATTAGAAATATGCCTGTACATTGTCAAAGTATGTCTGCCTTGATATAACAATAATTATTCTTCTCTCCTGTGACATAAGTTTTAAGTTTAGTCAATGGAATTTAAATGTAATAACTTCCAGGTTCCCCCTATTCGATTAATACTTGGAAATATTTAAATTTATAAAGCAGAAAAATTACCATTTCTTTTGGGAAGATAACAAATTCTTTTGACTCACCAAAGTATAAAAACATAGTTAATGCATACATTTTATCTCAGAGAAATAATATATGTATCATATTGTAGTCAATTTCTATTTATATAAAATTCTTTTCCAAAAAAAATCTGGGGATATATCATGGCATTTGAAATTCACAATGATGCTTGTAAGGCCCTGTGAAATCTTGACTCTTGGGTAAATCAGTACTTCTCAATCTACCAGTTCCCTCAGGGTCTCAATTAAATAAGTATCTACTGAAAATGAGGCTGAGACATAAATAAATATTTTTAGTTTTCCATTGGGGATGATATGCAGACAAGATTGATAATTACTGATAATCTTCATATAATACACATAGCAACTATTCATCAGAAATTTAATCTCAACTCATCCTGGAGAAGTTTGTATTTGATGCTTATTTGCCTGACAGAATGTAAGACAATAACATTGAAAATTCAAGATTTAATATAAAATAGTGGAGTAAAACTAGAATTTCTGAAGATACATACATACATACATACAAGAGAATAAATATAATCTCATTGAATCTTTACAATAATACTATGAAGTGAATAACATTATTATCACCACTTTACAGGTAAGAAAACCAGGGCACCAAGTAGCAAAGTAACTTGCTCAAGGTCATAGGATAAGAAGGAGCTAAAAATGAACATAGCTAGTCTAGCATCAGAATTCCTGCCCCTACACTTACATCAACATTTTTCTATACTTAAAGCAACATTTTCCATTGAAAAATAATTTTCCTAGAACATCCATTCCAAAGATACTCTTTTTCTCTCTGAGCCTCATGACTTTTAAGTTGTTTTCTATCCCTACCTCTTAAGGTAACCAAGAAACAAAGCTTTTACTTTTTCTTCCCAAGGACAGTGTCTCTGAAGTCATGGTTCTTCTCATTTCTACATGATAACCTTGACCTATTTACCACGTGCACACAGTTCACCAAGAGCGCCTTGAAACACTTTCTAAACTTGGCCAACATGAATGTGGAAAATGCTTCAGGTCCCCGCCTATGTTTTCTCAGCCCACCAAGAACATACCCACAGCTCTGGAGGAGTATTTGGAGTTTCCGAATACACCTCTGGTGTCTTTCCTCATGAACCCATATCTTTTGCCTAAGGGCACTCTATGGGTGCAGGTGCATGAAAGGTGGATGAGAAGTGACAAGGATCTAAGGTTCCATAAAAGCAATTCCCTGCCATGGAGTGATGTAGAAAAGTAGATAAGGACCCCAATGTCCTTGCCCCTCAGTGGGATAGTTTGGGTTGTGTGTTATACGCTCTCTCAGATGTTACCCAATAATATCCACATGTTCTGTGGCCAGTAGTAGTTAGCTATTCATTAATTCCCCCCTTCCTGGCTAACTTCCCTTTCCTGCATGCTTTCCCTATTCCTTTTGTATATTTCCTTGGATAACCTTCAGATAGATTGCATGCACCAAATTCTTGATTCGGGGTCATCTCTTGGGAAAACTCAAACCAAGATGATGATGGAGCACTCTTCTACCTTTCTCTTCAGGTCCCTTGTTGCTTTTTTTCTCCACCTCCTAAGGAAGGTCTACTTCCTCTGCTCATCACTTAGAGAATGGTGTTCTCAGGATCGTGCATGGACCCTACTCTCATCTCACTTCCAGAGGATGTCATCTTTTCCAGGATCTTAAGTTGCCATCTTTATATTGATTGTTCCAAAATCATTAACCGTAGCTCTCATGCTTCTCTTGTTATATTCTATATACTATCTTTATTCCACAGTATTTATCACACATCTACTCTGTGGCTAACACCATTCTGGGTCATGAGTATAAGATATTCAAACACAGATCCTACTTCAAGGGGCTTACATCCCGTTTGGGAGAGATTAAACATCAACAGCTGAAGTGTAACTGACAAGATTAGTGAGCATAATGGAAATAAAATGGAAATTGTGTTAGAGATTCATGAAGATGAAGGAGAGCTTTGGCAAAGATGGCCTGGGAAGACCTTCTGCATGCTTAACACTAGAGATGAAACCTGAGTTCACACCTCTCCACTAAACTCTCTCATCAGATATCAGATTGCCTTCTTGAGGGCTCTGTGTCTGTCTGATTTGGAAGGCATCATTTTGCCCCAGTGACCTCACTTCTCTGAGGAATCTATGAAGGGTTGTTAATCTTTCAGATTGTTCAGCTTCTCACTTGTTGTTAAGGAGTAGTGACTTCCAACTTCCTTACATACCAGACTAGAAACCAAAAATCTCCTATTCAGCTTCGATTTGTATGTTACTTCATAGACTAACCTTTGTATAAATAAAGGAATACAATTTTAAAATATGGGCTCATTGTGTTTTTAAATATTGTTATTAAAGAGCTATGAGATACTCATATAAGTTTCTTGGGGTTTTTTTCTTGTATAATGTATATGATTTGAAAAAAAAAACTATGCAATTTAGTATTTATCAGTCTTAGTACTGAATATATGTTCTGTTGGGCACTATATTATGCTTAGAGCCAGCAGTGAAGAGTAACTCATAGGACTGTATGCACTATCACATTTTTTAAAAATATATAAATTGCATTTATCTTTTTCAGAATCTTTACAAACCTAGACTCCCATAGCAGAAATGGAAGATATAAAATCTGGGTCCCTTTTGAAGCTTGATTCTCTTTACAAGGCAGACTTTCTTCAAATTAGGCACCAAATTAATAATCAGGTATATTGATGAATAACTCTATGGTAATTTAAGAAAGAGGTTTAGAAAACGGGTATTTCTTATGTTAGGGAAACATATCTTTATGGATTGTGCCACGGTACAACCTGGTGTCCAGGAAAAGCGGGGAATTTCCCATACCAGGCCACTCTCAGCTATGGATTTAATCCAAGTCAAAAGAACTTCTCTGAAAAGGCAGTTCCCAATTGTACCATCTTTTAAAAGTTTCTGTCACATTTAACCACAACCTTAGTTGAAGGAATGTATCCAAAAAAACAAATGGTTTAAAAAAATTAAAAAAGAAACTTTTTGTACAATATATAAAGAAATCAGAATATTGATTTATCTAGAGCCTCTTAAAAGTGATGGCCACATGGAGATATATAATTATTGGCATCCCCTCCAAATCTTTGTGCTTAAAAAACAAGATGCAAATCAATGTCCTCAACCTTCAACCACCTCACATTGCTCTCTCTTTTCCTTGATTTTCTCCCACTCTCTCTCTCTCTCACACATACACATACAAACTAGAAAATCTAATCAAAATTCATCTCCTGGTTCATCTTACATTAATTGTTCAGAAGTGGTAAAGAAAGTTTATGTGGTGATTAGTGAGTTATTTAGATAAAAATAAACATGATTTTCTGGTTATTTTGTGTTAAATTTAATTAAATTTATTTAATAATCTAATTTAATTATTTTGTGTCACTGTGTAATCATCTATACAAGATGAATGCAATGCCTTGATCTCCACCTGAAGTCCTTAATTTGATCTTTCATATGGTGAATACATATGAAATATGACTTTTAAAATATTTACTTTTGCATCATCCAAAAAAATTCAAACATTTTTAATGTTTTAATTTTTAATAAAAATATTGAAAATATGAGAATATAGGAAGCTTAGGGTGAAATTCTTTATTATTATTAAAATTACAAAATTTTATATCACAAAAGTATATCACTAAAACATATAAAAGATAAAATTATCTTTCTGGTCAATGCCACCCTTTAATCAATATGCCATAAAATATGTAAATATAATTTAATATCCAAAACAAAAAATAGAATATTTGTTCACTTACATGTATCAACATTTTTATCTAAGACTGTTTTTTGTATTTACTTATATTTTTATTTCAGTTTAGGCTATAAAGTCAGTTGTAATACCACTTAAAAAGAAACACACCATAAAATAACAATTGTTAGAGCAAAAGCATTTAATAATTAAGAGAAGTTTTTGTGGAAAAGCATATATTACTAAACCAGGTACTTCTTTAGGCTCATGATGTGAACTTCTTGGTAAGTTACTATTTATCATGGGGGAACACATCCAGAAAATTCCTCCTTAGTGATTTTTTCCTAATTAATTACAGAGTTAAATGCTGATGCAGTTGGAATATTTCCTGCTTCTGTATTTTCCCCAAGGAGTAGCCTACCAATATTTACATTTCAATCATTCATTTAAATAGCTCGTATCACAAAAAAATTCAAATTCAGACAAGACCCACTGAGCTTCTCATTGTTTATAGCTTGATTGATTTATTGGCTCATGCAATATCCTCTCCAGAAAGTCTTTAAGGAAGTTAACATAAGATACACAGTGTAATAAGAATAAAATATGATTAAGGGGCACCTGGGTGGCTTAGTCAGCTGAGCCTCTGTCTCTTGATTTTGACTCAGGTCATGATCCCAAGGTCAGGAGATTGAGCTCTGCTTAGGGCTCTGCACTGAGTGTAGAGCCTGTTTGGGATTCTCTTTCCCAATAGAGCCCATGACTCTATTCAATCTCTCACAGAGCTATTCAAATGGGGCTTCATCTAGGGTTATTTATGGCTACATACAACTCTTTGATTTGTTCTATTTGGGAGCATAGAAAAGTATAATCAATGAAATTATAACGCAAAAATGTTTTTTTTTAAATAAAACTCTGCTACTTCAGCAAATTTACTTGCTTCATAAAATGTGGTTTTATGCAGGTCTCAAAAGAGACACAATGAAAATGTTCATAATCTACACATTGTGCATCTTGACAAATCAGTGGCTTTCTTTCTTTTTTCCAAAGCTGGTAACATGAGTGAAGCCCAGAATCCTTCCTTAGACCTCTGTGTTTTCCCCACATTCTGTTCTGTTCCTTTATGCTTGTGGGACCAGTCAATGGTTAGTGAGTACTTAGAATGTGCTAGACTAGTGCTGGCCAAGGCATAAAACCCACCAGTACCTAATGCTGGTGATCATGGACCTCCAAGTCCATCAGGGATAAATTTTCTAAACAAGGAAGTAAATAAATAAACAGGGAAATAGTTAGAAACTATGATGTGTGCTATAAAAGCAGAAAATAGCTCTGAGATAGAATACAAGAAGAGTGGGAGCCGTGGTGTGGAGTGAGGCACACAAGCCCTTTGGAGGGTGGGCTCCAGGCTGAGGGGGCTGCTCCCCCAACAGAGAAGGAAATCAGAGGAAGATCTCAGGGGTTCAACAAGGAAAAGTGACTTTTTTTTTTAATGTTTTTTTTTTTT